>NC_053436.1:8274023-8372402 GCF_007990345.1 Gossypium hirsutum | reverse complement strand
TCACGTGAAATCCATGATTTCGAGTTGTGAAACTCAAGATATGATTTTTAAGCGACTAGTACGCAGATTGGCAGTGTCTGGGAAATTTTTTATAAGGGTTTAAAGTCTGTTAACACCTCGTGTTCGACTCCGGTGTCGGTCTCGGGTTCGGGGTGTTACATAGGGTTTGTTTCAAGCTTTCAAACTCCATAGTAAGTGATTCCAAGCCCCGTTTTTAATGATCTTTACGTTTTTGGAGTCCCGATAACTTGATTAAGCTTATCCTAGCAATAATTCAACCTAGGTTCATATTTGGAAAAATACCCATAGGTGAAATTTGTGTATTTTGGTGTTTATGATAGAATATGAGTTTTAAATTATGTTAGAAAACTTGTGCTACTCGGTTTTAAGTGAAAACGAGTAAAAGGGTTAATCGGTAAAAATACCTAATAGTCATAAGTACATGTTAGAGTAGAATTTATTGTTGTCATAGAAGGGAAAATGATCAGCATGTCATAAAACATAAGAAAATAGGATGAAGTTTAATTACGAGCCTTAGGGAAAAAGTGCAAATATGTGAAAGTTTAGGGGCAAAATGTAATTTTCCAAATTTAGGTCAAGGACTGTTTTAATAAATGTGAGTATTAAATAAGCTAATTTTTATTATAGATCAAGAAGAACAAAATCCGGAGTTAGACCGGGGAAAGAAAAGATAGTGGACTAAATCGATATAGTTGATTGTATTTGTTTCGAGGTAAGTTTGCGGTAAATAAATGCAATATCTATTATTTTATGTTAATTTGTTAATTTCCAGCATGTGTATATTTATTTATGAAATTACTCAAAGAAGACTTAAGCATGATTGACGGAGAAGAAATTTCAGAAAGTCCTGGTGAACCTTAGGAATGTGTAGGATACAAATTCATGACATAGGGTTTAAGGATACGTGTAAGCCATGCCATGGCATGGCAATTGGTAAGGTTTCTAAGGCAAGGAATCATGTAAGAACATGTCAGACATGGCATTGATAAGTTACTATAAGACAAAGGTCCATGTAAGACCATGCAAGCATGGCATTGGTGAGTTCTAAGCAGGCTACAGTAAGACCATGTCAAGACATGCAATGGTAAGTTCAAAATGATACACGTAAGACATGACAAGTCATGTAATGGTAAGGTACCGCGTATCCTTAATATCCAAGTGGTTCAACGGGAAAATTTAAAGAGAAATCAAGGTAAGGTAAGTAAGACGAGTTATACTAAAAGGTAAGACAAGTTCATGCTAGAAGAGTAAAGGTAAGTACATAATGTCCATGTATGCTTGATAAGGAAAAAGGTAAGTAAATGTATTAATAATTTGATTAAGTAAGTAAGTATTTAAGTAAGTGAGTAAGTGAAGAACTTAAATATGTCTATGACAATTAATGAAGTTGCATTAAGTAGTATCATGCAAAGTAGTAAGATAATTCTTATGAATGTTGTTATTTATTTGCATGCAAACTTACTAAGCTTAATGCTTACCCCTTTATTTTCCTCTTTTATAGTTTTGTCAAGCTAACTCGGGGATTGTAAAGTACGTCGGAGGTCTAGGCACACTATCACGAGGATTATTTGGTATAGCTAGACGTTCATTTTGAGTATGGCATGTATAGCATCGTAGCCATTTGTTTGTATGATCTATGATATGACTAATGATTGGTATGTAATTCTTGGTAATGATTAGCTGTTGGAATGGCTAATCAAAGACATGTTTGGTGTTATCTATGCCTAAATGCTAGTTATTCCATGGAAATCATGAAAAATATGAAATTAGCACAAAACAGAATCAGGCAGTAGCAGTGACGTGAATCTGAAAAATCACTAAAAATAGTAGAAATGGAATTAAATGATGAATAAGTTATGAAATCAATATTATTATGTCTATTTCAAATGGAAGAAACAAAATAGGTAAATGAGATATATTTTATGAGATATTTAATTTTTTGTGAAACAGGGCCAGAGTGATTTTGGATCCCCTATTTTGACTTTGGAAATTCACCAAAAATTGTACAAAGATAATTAGAAGTCATTATTTACATGTAAAGATTCCTTATTGAGTATAGTTTATGATAAATAAACTTCATAGTAATTGAACTTTGTATAGGGAGATATTGATTCGTAATACACAGAGGTCAGAGCAGTCAAACACTGAAACAGGGGAGACTTTAACTAATAAACTGTAGCAGTTGGCCCAACCAAAAATTCTAGAAAACAATTATTGATAGATATATGAGTCTAGTTTCAGGGAAAATTTACAGAATTGGATTTTAGTTTCGTAACTCAAGATATGAATTTTTAAGCGACTATGACGCAAATTGCCAAATTCTCTGGAGGTTTTAAAAATAAATTGTTTGAGCTGTTTAAGTAATGAATTAAGTCCGTTAACACCTCGTGTTCGACTCCGGTGATAGTCTCAGGTACGGGGTGTTACATTTATTGGTATCAGAGCAAAGGTTTAGTGGTTCTTAGAATATTTAGTATGAGTAAAGTCTAGCTATACATTGCATACTTATGTGTTGATAGTGTGACGACTCCTGATGATTTTAAAATGTTTTCTTTATAGTTATGGATCCCGAACAAGCTGGTGTAGATGATGTACAGAGTAACGTGCCCGCTCCCGCAGAAGGGACGTGCCACCAAATAGTAGTGAAAGGCTCAAGGAGGAGGGCTCGAGAAGCCTTCTTCCAAGCTATGAATGAATGGTTTGCCGAGTTCGTTTGAACGAATCCGGCTGTTAGACCTCCACCTCCTCATGATCATCAGACCACCCATGTAGCTCCCCCATCATAGGTTCGGTTATAAGAGAAAAATCACCAGTTGATAAAATCAAAAACAAGGAGCCGAAGAGTTTTAAGCTACAAAAGATGATGCAGAAAAGGCAGAATTTTGGCTCGAGAATACTATCAGAGTCTTTGATGAGTTATCCTGCACACCTGAGGAATGTATGAAATGTGTTGTATCACTCCTTAGAGATTCGGCCTACCATTGGTGGAAGACACTTGTATCAGTTGTACCGAAAGAGAGAGTCACTTGGGATTTCTTTCAGGAGGAATTCCGTAAAAAGTACATCAGTCAAAGGTTTGTTGACTAGAAAGAAAAGAGTTTCTAGAGTTGAAACAGGGAAATATGACAGTGACTGAATATGAACGCGAGTTTGTTAGACTCAGCAATTATGCTCGAGAGTGTGTGTCTACAGAGGCTATTATGTGCAAAAGATTTGAGGATGGGCTTAATGATGATATCCGATTGTCTGTTGGTATCCTAGAAATAAAAGAGTTTGTTATCCTAGTTGAGAGAGCCTGTAAGGCAGAGGAACTGTTAAAAGAAAGAGCAAAGTTGAAATTGAGACGCAAGACACGAAGAAAAGACTAATGAGCAAGTCATTTCAGTCTACATCCAAGAGGCCTAGAGAGTTCTCCACTAGATCTAATTTTTCAGCTGGATATTCTAGCCGAAATAGAGGCAGAAGATTTATGAGTCTGAAAGCTCAGACCACTTCGATTGCAAGCATTGGCAGTGTTCAGCCTGATAGACCAGAGTGTTTCCAATGTGGTCGATGTCACCCAGGTCAGTGTCGAGCAACTGAGACAGGTTGTTTTCGATGTGGTGCACCAGACCATTTATTTGGGAGTGTCTCGAAATGATTAAAAGGGAAGCAATACTGAATGTAAGATCAGGAAAAGCTCTTGTCAGAGGTAGACCACTGAGAAATCTGGGAGTTGGGGCAAATAATAGAGGTGCATGTAGAGATTTAGCAGTGAGGCCAGATGTTAGAGTACTTGCAAGGACTTATGCTATCCGTACTCGCGAAGAGGCATCCTCCCCCGATGTGATTATGGGTACATTTTCTCTCTATGATACTAGAGTTATTGCTTTGATTGATCTGGGTTCAACCCATTCATATGTTTGCATGCAATTTATGCCTAGTATAAGTATGCCTATAGAATCTACAGAATTTGTGATTAAAGTATCGAATCCATTAGGCAAGCATGTATTAATAGATAAAGTATGTAGAAATTGTCATTTGATGATTAGAGGCTACTATTTTCGGCCGATCTCATGCTATTGCCATTTGATGAGTTTGATGTGATTCTTGGTATGGATTAGTTGACTACACATGATGTGATAGTGAATTGTGGAAAGAAATTCATTGAGTTGAAGTGTGAAAATGGTGAAATTCTTCGGGTTAATTTAGAAGAGTCAGTTAGTTCATTTCCCATAATTTCTGTTATGTCTGCTCAGAAATGTTTGAGAAAAGGGTATGAAGCTTATCTTACTTTTGTGTTGAACACTAAAGATCCAGAATTGAAAATTGAATCAGTGCCTGTGGTATGTGAGTTTCCCGATGTGTTTCCAGAAGAACTACCAGGTTTGCCTCCTGTTAGAGAAGTTGAGTTTGGTATTGAGTTGATTCCAGGTACCACGCCCATTTCTATTGCTCCTTATAGAATGGCTCTACTGGAATTGAAAGAATTGAAAGTTCAGTTGCAGGAATTAACAGATAAAGGCTTTGTAAGACCCAGTAGTTCACTATGGGGTGCACCAGTGCTATTTGTGAAAAAGAAAGATGGATCGATGAGATTGTGCATAGATTATCGACAACTTAACAAGGTAACAGTAAAGAACAAGTATCCATTGCCTATAATTGATGATCTGTTTGATCAATTGAAGGGAGCTACTATGTTTTCCAAGATAAATTTGAGATCCGGATACTATCAGTTGCGAGTTAAAGAGTCAGATGTCCTGAAGACTGCTTTCCGGACTAGGTATGGTCATTATGAGTTCCTTGTGATGCCATTTGGCTTGACTAATGATCCTGCCATTTTCATGGACTTAATGAACCGAATTTTTAGACCGTACTTGGACAAGTTTGTAGTTGTGCTCATTGATGATAACTTGATTTATTCTCATGATGAGACTGAGCATGCAGAGCATTTGAGAACAGTTTTACAGATTCTGAGAGATAATCAGTTGTATGCCAAGTTCAGCAAAAATGAGTTCTAGTTACGAGAAGTTGGTTTTCTTGGACATATTGTCTCAGGTGAAGGTATTAAGGTTTATTCGAGCAAGATTTCAGCCATTGTTGATTGGAAGTCTCGTAGAAATGTATCAAAAGTTAGAAGTTTCTTGGTCTTGCCAGATATTATAGACGATTTGTAGAGGGATTTTCCATGATAGCTACCCCACTGACAAGATTGCTGCGAAAGGATATCAAGTTTGAATGGACTGAGAAGTGTCAACAGAGTTTTGACAAGTTAAAAGCATTGTTGACTAAAGCTCCTGTTTTAGTACAACCAGAACCAAGTAAGGAGTTTGTGATTTACAGTGATACGTCCATGAATGGACTTGGTTGTGTACTTATGCAGGAAGGGAAGGTAATTGCTTATGCCTCTAGACAGCTAAAGCCACATGAGAAGAACTATCCGACACATGATTTAGAGCTAGCTGCCATTGTTTTTACGCTGAAGATTTGGAGACATCATTTGTACGGTGAGAAGTGCCACATATTCACTGATCACAAAAGTTTGAAATATTTGATGACTCAAAAAGATTTGAATTTGAGGCAAAGAAACTGGTTAAAGTTGATTACAGATTATAAGCTAGTGATCGATTATCACCCAGGTAAGGCAAACGTTGTTGCTAATGCTTTGAGTAGGAAATCTTTGTTTGCATTAAGAGCTTTGAACACTAGTCTAGCCTTATCAGATGATGGTTTTATCTTAGCTGAGTTGAGAGCTAAACCGATGTTTCTTGAAGAAATTTGTGAAGCTAAAAAAAATGACAGTGAGTTGTTAGCCAAAAGAGATCAGTGTGGGTCGGATATAGAGTAAGATTTTCAGATCAGTTCTGACGGTTGTTTGATGTTCCGAGATAGGGTATGCGTACCAAAGAATGATGACCTTATTTGAAAGATCTTACAGGAAGCACATAGTAGTTCTTTGTCTATTCATCCAAGTAGTACAAAGATGTATAATGATTTGAAAAAAATGTACTGGTGGGTAGGAATGAAAAGGGACATTTCAGAGTTTGTTTCTAGATGCTTGATCTGTCAGTAGGTAAAGGCCGAACATCGGGTACCTTCAGGTTTATTGCAGCCTATGCTAGTCCCTGAGTGGAAATGGGATCTAGTTACTATGGATTTTGTCACAGGATTACCGTTGACACAAAGAAAGAAAGATGCAATATGGGTTGTGATTGATAAGTTAACGAAGCCAGCTCATTTTATTCCAGTTCGTATGGATTATTCACTTGACAAGTTGGCCGAATTGTATATTTCAGAGATAGTCAAACTACACGGGGTACCATTATTGATCATTCCAGATAGAGATCCAAGATTTACTTCATGGTTTTAGAAGAAATTACAGGAGGCTTTGGGCATAAAGTTGAGTTTTAGTACAGCTTTCCATCCTCAAAACAACGGTCAGTCAGAGAGAGTTATTCAGGTACTTGAAGATATGCTTAGATGTTGTGTACTAGAATTTCAAGGCAGTTGGGAAAAATATTTACAATTAGTAGAGTTTGCCTACAATAATAGTTATCAGTCGAGTTTGAAGATGGCACCTTATGAAGCTTTGTATGGACGTAAATGTCGCACACCTTTGTATTGGACAGAGCTTAAGGAAAATCAGATTTACGGGGTTGATCTAGTTAAGGAAACAGAAGAGAAAGTAAAAATCATCAGAGATTGCTTGAAAGCAGCTTCAGACAGACAAAAGTCATATGCAGATTTGAAGAGAAAAGAGATTGAGTATCAAGTTGGTGACAAAGTGTTTTTGAAAGTATCCCCGTGGAAGAAAGTTCTCAGATTTAGCAAGAAAGGCAAACTAAGTCCACGTTTTATTGGACCGTTTGAAGTGATTGAGAGAGTCAGACCATTAGCATATCAGTTAGCTTTGCCAATTAAGTTAGAGAAGATTCATAATGTATTTCATGTGTCTATGCTACGTCGTTATCGTTCAGATCCGTCACATGTGATTCTCAGACAGAGGTTGAGATTCAGCCAAACATGACTTACGGTGAAGAACCAGTAAAGATTCTAGCTCGAGAGGTAAAGCAATTAAGGAACAAAAGTATTGCACTTGTGAAAGTACTATGGAATAGACATGGGGTAGACGAGGCTACATGGGAGCCCGAAGAGGCTATGCGAAAATAGTACCCAAATCTCTTCACAGGTAAGATTTTCGGGGACGAAAATCCCTAAAGGAGGGAGAAATATAACATCCCGAAATAGGGCCTAAACGAAACAATGGTTGCGAAACCACAAATCTGAGGTAGAAAATTTATTTTATTATTATTTTGAGGTTCATGATATGATTGCATGATTGTGTGAAAATTTCGTGATGAAATTCTATGCATAAAGTGCTTAAGTTGAGATTAGTGACTAAATCGAATAATTTGCAAAACTTGCATTCTAGAAGTTTTTAGTATGAAATTGCTTTGGAATATTAATGAGGAGGTCTTAAATAGAAATTTGACCAATTTCTAAGTCTGTGGACAAAAATTGGACATGGATGGAATTTTTGGAATGTTTAGTAGTAAGGGCATTTTGGTCATTTAGTTATTAAAATGAATGAAAAACAAAATTAAAAGCCGATTTTTGTCCATCTTCTTCATTAGGAAGAAATTTATAGGGTTCTCCATAGCTAGGGTTTGTTTCAAGCTTTCAAACTCCATAGTAAGTGATTCCAAGCCCCGTTTTTAATGATCTTTACGTTTTTGGAGTCCCGATAACTTGATTAAGCTTATTCTAGCAATAATTCAACCTAGGGTTCATATTTGGAAAAATACCCATAGGTGAAATTTTTGTATTTTGTTGTTTTATGATAGAATATGAGGTTTTAAATTATGTTAGACAACTTGTGCTACTCGGTTTTAAGTGAAAACGAGTAAAAGGGCTTAATCGGTAAAAATACCTAATAGTCATAAGTACATGTTAGAGTGTGAATTTGATGTTGTCATAGAAGGGAAAAATTATCAGCAAGAAATAAAACATAAGAAAATAGGATGAAGTTTAATTTACGAGCCTTAGGGAAAAAGTACAAATATGTGAAAGTTTAGGGGAAAAAATGTAATTTTGCCAAAGTTTGGGTCAAGGACTGTTTTAATAAATGTGAGTATTAAATAAGCTAATTTTTTATTATAGATCAAGAAGAAAAAAATCCGGAGTTAGACCGTGGAAAGAAAAAGATAGTGGACTAAATCGATATAGTTGATCGTATTTTGTTTCGAGGTAAGTTTGCGGTAAATAAATGCAATATTCTATTATTTTATGTTAATTTTGTTAATTTCCAGCATGTGTATATTTATTTTATGAAATTATTCAAAGAAGACTTAAGCATGAATTGACGGAGAAGAAATTTCAGAAAGTCCCGGTTGAACCTTAGGAATGTGTAGGATACAAATGTCATGACATTAGGGTTTAAGGATGCCGTGTAAGACCATGCCAAGGCATGGCAATTGATAAGGTTTCTAAGGCAAGGAAATCATGTAAGACCATGTCAAGACATGGCATTGATAAGTTACTATAAGGCAAAGGTCCCATGTAAGACCATGCCAAGGCATGGCATTGGTGAGTTCATAAGGTAAGGCTACCATGTAAGACCATGTCAAGACATGGCAATGGTAAGTTTCAGAAGGATACCACGTAAGACCATGACAGGTCATGGCAATGGTAAGGTACCCGCGTATCCTTAATATTCCAAGTGGTTCAACGGGAAAATTTAAAGAGAATATCAAGGTAAGGTAAGGTAAGACGAGTTATACTAAAAAGGTAAGACAAGTTCATGCTAGAAGAGTAAAGGTAAGTACATAATGTTCATGTATGCTTGATAGGAAAAAGGTAAGTAAAATGTATTAATAAATTTGATTAAGTAAGTAAGTATTTAAGTAAGTGAGTAAGTGAAGAAGTTTTAAATATGTCTATGACAATTAATGAAGTTGCATTAAGTAGTATCATGCCAAGTAGTAAGATAATTCTTATGAATGTTGTTATTTATTTGCATGCAAACTTACTAAGCTTAATGCTTACCCCCTTTATTTCCTTCTTTTTATAGTTTTTTCAAGCTAACTCGGGGATCGTAAAGTACGTCGGAGGTCCGGGCACACTATCACGAGGATTATTTTGGTATAGCTAGACGTTTCATTTTGAGTATGGCATGTATAACATCATAGTCATTTTGTGTGTATGATCTTATGATATGGCTAATGATTGGTATGTAAATGCTTGATAATGATTAGCTGTTGGAATGGCTAATCAAAGACATGTTTGGTGTTATGTATGCCTCAATGCTAGTTATTGCATGGAAATCATGAAAAAGGTGAAATTAGCTCAAAACAGAATCAGACAGTAGCAGTGACGTGAATTTGAAAAATCACTAAAAATAGTAGAAATGGAATTAAATGATGAATAAATTATGAAATCAAATATTATTATGTCTATTTTTAAATGGAAGAAACAAAATAGGTATGTGAGATACATTTTGTGAGATATTTAAATTTTTTGTAAAACAGGGCCAGAGCAATTTTTGGATCCCCTGTTCTGACTTTAGAAATTCCCCAAAAATTGTACAAAGATAATTAGAAGTCATTATTTACATGTACATATTCATTATTGAGTCTAGTTTTATGATAAATAAACTTCATAGTAATTGGAACTCTATATAGGGAGATATTTGATTTGTAATACATAGAGGTCAGATCAGTCAAACCCTGAAATAGGGGAGACTTTAACTAATAAACTGTACCAGTTGGCCAAACCCAAAATTATAGAAAAAAATTAGTTGATAGATATATGAGTATAGTTTCATGGAAATTTTACAGAATTTGATTTCGAGTTTCCTAACTCGAGATATGAATTTTTAAGCGACCGTGACGCAGATTGGCAGCTTCTCTGGAAGTTGTAAAAATAAATTGTTTGAGCTGTTTAAGTAATGAATTAAGTCTGTTAACACCTCGTGTTCGACTCCGGCGATGGTCTCGGGTACAGGGCGTTACACTTATACTTTATTATTTTGAACTTCAAGAATTGGCCAAATGTGTTGGCTTGGGTTGGAAACCCTTCATTTTGTATTAAGCCTTGATTGCTGGCTAATATTCATTTTGAGTTTTATAAAAGAAGCATTTTCATAGTTGAATGAATGTCTATTGCGACTGATCTGGTTGTATGAATTTTTCTTGTTTTGGTATTGGTTGGTATTGGCATGGGATTAGGTATGTAAGGGTGGCAATGAGGCTTGGTAAATACCCTTATATTATCCAAACGGGCGTGTGTCTAGGCCGTATGTGACACACGTCTGCCCCTGGGCGTGTAGTCCAGCTGTGTGTCTCCTGCACGTAAAAATTTCAAGTCAGTATGCATGGTAATAACACACAGGCAGAGACATGGCCGTGTGTCTCAGTCGTGTGGAGGACACGGCCTAGTACTAGGGCGTGTGCCATGGTCGTGTGTCATTTTGGGAATGCTGACGTCAGAAATAGAATACCCAGGTTTTTGCACACGGCCTAACACACGGGCATGTCCTGGCCGTGTGAGGGACACGGGCTATCAACACGAACGTGTGGCTGGCTGTGTGAAAACCCCTGTAGGTGTGAATTAGAAATTAATTTCACATGGCTAAAGGACATAGGTGTGTCCCTAGCTGTGTAGGCCGTGTGAGTCACACGAGCCATCAGCACGACCATGTCGAGTTGGTCATAACGGGCGTGTTGCCCTTTCACATGGGCATGTGCCCTGTTTTAAGGACAAAATATTCATAGTTTGTTTAACGACTCGGTATAGTCCCGATTAGTTCCCAATGGTCGATTTGGGGTTAGTAGTCCCATAATAAGAAGATTAAAGTAGAAATTGAAAATGATTTAAATTAGACTAAGTCTGAGTAACTCGAGATTGTTTGTGTACATGAGATCACGTTAGGTAATGCCTTGTACTCCGTCCCGGCATGGGTTACGAGTACGAGGTGTTACAAATAGCCTAATTTCATACTTCGTTTTAATTATAATAAGTTTCTTAAAATTTTACTTATTTACCCTTTATAATTAAATATATAATTCATATCAATTAAGGCTATTAATGTCCACTCATGCTTCCAATGATCAAATAACAACATAAGGACCTCACAATTAAAAAGCCACAATAAATAAGCACCCTTAACATATAGCAGGCAACTTTTACATTTTACGCAATTAGGTTCTTTTATCAAATTAAGCACACAAATGATCGAATATTCATACGCAAGTTTCACACATGTCAATTCACATATTTTAAGCACAAAAAATAATATTTAAATATTATTCTAACTCGAATTTGAGGTCCCAAAACCACTATTTCGACTAGGGTCTAAACCGAACTATTACAATTTTCCCCCCTTAGGGACTTTCGTCCCTGAAAATCTTACCGTTGAACAGATTTGGGTATTGTTGTCTCGTAACATCTTCAGGCTCCCACGTAGCCTCTTCAACACCTTGATGATGCCACATTACTTTACTAATGGAATTTTCTTATTTCGCAGTTCTTTAATCTCACAAGCTAAGATACGAATCAGTTCTTCATCGTAAGTCATAGTAGACTGAATCTCAATCTCAGACAGAGGAATCACAAGCGAAAGATCAGATCCGTATCGTAGAAGCATCGATACGTGAAATACATTGTGAATCTTTTCTAGCTGTGATGGCAACGAAAATCTATATGCAATCGGTCCGATACGTTTGATAATCTCATACAGCCCGATAAAACTCGGACTAAATTTTCCTTTTCTATCAAACCAAAATTCTTTCTTCCATGAGGATACTTTCGAAAACACTTCGTCGCCGATCTCAAATTCAATATCTTTTCTTTCAAATCTGCGTAAGATTTTTGACGATCAAAAGCTGCTTTCAAACTATCTCGGATCACTTTTACTTTCTGTTTAGTCTCTTTTATAAAGTCAACCCCGTGTATCTTATTCTCACTGAGCTCAGTCCAATATAAAGGTGTTCGACATTTTCTACCATATAAGGCTTCGTATGGTGCCATTTTGATGCTCGATTGAAAACTGTTATTATAAGCAAATTCAAGCAAAGGAAAATACTATTCCCACGAACATTCAAACTCAAGAATGCAACATCTCAACATATCCTCGAGTATCTGAATAATTCGCTTAGATTGACCATTTGTCTGTGGGTGAAAACCAGTACTGGATTGCAATTTCATACCTAATGCCTCTTGTAGTTTCTTCCAAAACCGCGATGCAAATATCAGATCTCTATCTGACACAATAGATATTGGCGCACCATGCAATATCAATATATCAGAAATGTATAACTCGGCTAACTTATGAAGTGAGTAATCAGATCGTACCGGAATAAAATGGGTTGATTTCGTTAATTGATCAACTATAACCCAGATTGCATCTTTTTTTCTCGGAGATAGGGGAAAACTCGAAACAAAGTCCATTGTCACTCTATCCTATTTCCATTCCGGAATCATAATGGGTAGTAACAAACCAGAGAGCACTTGATGTTCAGCTTTAACTTGCTAACAATTTAAACATTTCACAATAAATTCAGAGATATCACACTTCTTACCAGGCCACCAATAAAGTTTTTTCAGATAATTATACATTTTTGTACTACCCGGATGAATAGATAAACGACTGTTGTGAGCTGCATTCAAAATCATCTAAATCAATTCTGGATTTCTCAGAACACAAATTCGATCTTGAAATCTCAGACAATTATCTTTATCAACTCTAAATTCTGAATTAGAATCTAGATTACACTAAGCTCGCTTTGCTAAAATCTCTTTATCAATCTTCTGAATTTCGATAATCTGTTGAATGAATAACGGTCTTGCTCTTAATTCGGTTAAAACCAAACCATCATTGGACACAACCAAATGAGCAATCATCACACGCAAAGCAAACAATGATTTTTGACTCAAAGCATCAGCAGCAACATTTTCTTTTCTCGGATGATAATCAATCACAAGCTCATAGTCTTTTAGCAATTCTAACCACCTTCTTTGTCGCAGATTCAAATCTTTCTGAGTCAGCAGATATATATGTGACATTTCTCACCAAACAGGTAGTGAGGCCAAATTTTCAAAGTAAACACAATCGCAGCTAATTCCAAATCCTGCACCGGATAGTTCTTTTCATGTGGCTTTAACTATCTCGAAGCATAAGCAATGACCTTGCCTTTGTGCATAAAAACACATCCCAGACCGTTCAAAGAAGCATCACTATAGATCAAAAATTCTTTACTTGATTCAGGTTGTACTAACATTGGAGCTTTAGTCAGTAGGGCTTTCAATTGATCAAAGCTTTTTTTACACTTTTCGGACCATTCGAACTTCACATCATTCTGAAGCAATTTTGTTAACGGAGTTGCAATCATAGAAAAGCCATTTACGAACCGTCTATAATAACCGGCAAGTCCCAAAATACTGCAGACTTCAGAGACATTCTTTGGAGGCTTCCAATCCAAAATAGTCGAAATTTTGCTCGGATCAACTCAGATACATGATGCTGATACAATATGACCCAGAAGACTGACTTCTCGTAACCATAATTCACATTTGCTAAGCTTCATATACAATTGCTTATCACACAAAGTCTGTAGTACTATTCTCAAATGCTCAGCATGCTCAGATTCATGACGCGAACAAATCAATATGTCATCAATGAATATGACAATAAATCGATCTAAATATGGTCTAAAAATTCTATTCATCAAATCCATAAAGATAGCAGTTGCATTAGTTAATCCGAAAGGCATAACTAAGAACTCATAGTGGTCATACCTCATTTTGAATGCGATTTTTGGAATGTCTGAGTCTTTTACTCGGAACTGATAATAGCCTAATCTCAAATCTATCTTTCAAAACACGATAACTCCTTTCAATTGATCAAACAAATCATCAATTCGAGGCAGAAGGTATTTATTCTTAATACTCACCTTATTCAACTGACGATAATCAATGCACATTCTCATCGTACCATCTTTCTTTTTAACAAATAGAATTGGTGCACCCCAAGGTGAGAAACTCGGTCTTGTAAGCCTTTTATTGGTCAACTCTTGCAACTGAGACTTTAATTCTTTTAACTCGGTTGGAGCCATTCTATACGAAGCTATCTAAATCGGAGTAGTTCTAGGTACTAATTCAATGCCAAATTCAACTTCTAGGATCGGAGGTAATCCCAGAAGTTCTTCAGGAAACACATCAGGGAATTCACAGAAAATAAGTACTGATTCAACTCTCTTTTCTGACACTTTCGAATCAATTACATAGGTAAAGTATGCTTCACAAGCTTTTCTCACAATACTCTAAGCTTTCATTGATGAAATCACAGCCGGTAACCCATTTAAATCACTGGATTCAATTCGGACTATTTCATCATTCTTGCATCTCAAATCAATAATTTTCTGTTTGCAATTCACAACAGCATCATGCAAAGTTAACCAATCCATACCCAGAATTATATCAAACTCATCAGAGGGTAATAACATCAGATCAACCGAAAAAAAATGTCTCGAAACATTAACAGACAGTTCTTGCACACTTTGACAACTAAGACACTTTTTCCTAGGGGGTTCGATACTTTAATCACAAATTCAGTAAACTCCACCGGAAAAGTCTTAATGGATACTAAATTGTGCATATATACGAATGTGTTGATCCAGGATCTATCAAAGCAATCACAGAAGTATCATAAAGTGTGAAAGTACCAGTTATAACATCTGGAGACGAAGCTTCCTCACGAGCTCGAATGGCGTAGGCTCTGGCAGGTGCTTTAGCCTTAGATCAAACAGCAGTGTCTTTAGTCCCTCTTTAAATACCACTCATGTTTCCCATTAGGAGGTCTACCACGAGACGCATTACCACTTGGCCTCAGATTTTTTACAATTTCGTGCTCAACAGATTGGAGGCAATCACGGATGAAATGGTCTAATGATCCACATTTGAAACAAGCCCGATCATACAATATACAATTGTTGGGATGTCTTTTACCACAATGTTTGCACTCAGGGCGATCAGTTAAAACATTTTCAACACTGGTAACAGATGTAGCTAGAGCTCTGAAACTAGAATGCGATCTCATACGATCTCTACTCGCATGTCCCATATTAGCCTTTGAACGGCTATAATCATCTCGAAACTTCTTTGATGCAGATTAAAATAGCTTGCTCAATGATCCTTTTCACACTTCTCTAGCTTCTAAATCAGCTTTTCTTTTCTCTTTCCCGAGCTCTTCAGCTTTACATGCTCGTTCAACAAGCACTACAAACTCTTTTATCTCTAGAATCCCGACTAACAAACGAATATCTTCATTCAGACCATCTTTAAATATTTTGTACATTATTGCCTCAATAGATACATATTCTCGAGGATACTGACTCAGTCTTACAAATTCTCGCTCATACTCTGTAACAGACATACGGCCTTGTTTAAGCTCAAGAAACTCTTTACGTTTTTGGTCGATAAATCTCTGTTGATGTATTTCTTTTGGAATTCAGCTTGAAAGAAATCCCAGGTGACTCGCTCTCTTGGAACCACTGATACCGAAATCTTCCACCAATGATACATCGTATCTCTTAGAACTGAAACGACATATATTTATGCATTCATCTGGAGTCAAAGATAATTTATCAAATACTCTTATCTTATTTTCTAACTAGAACTTGGCTCTCTCAACATCATCACTAGTGGTAGCTCAGAACTCTTCAGCCCCATATTTTCTAATTATACCGAGTGGAGGCTAATTCAATTGATTCGAAATAACTTGTGACACAATAGGAACTTGTGGAGGATTGACCGGGGTTGGGGGCTGTTGAACCACCGGATTAGTTCTAATGTACTGACTGAACCAATCATTCATCATCTGATAGAAGGCTTGTCTAGCCTCTCCATCATGGCTACTCGTAGCTAGTATAGAATCAGATGGCGTCGTCCCTTGCGCTGGAGTAGCTGCATTACTTTTGACATCGTCAGCTACGGCTCGTTCGGGATCCAGTTGCTATATAAAAACATAGTTTCATTGTCAAGATTCATCACACTATCATAGCTAATAAATATGGAATGTATAGCTAAACTCACATACGCTACGTTGGTCCTATAATCGACTGAACTATAGCTCTGATACCAACCAAATGTAACAACCCTAACCTGTATTTGTCATCGAATTAGGGTTAAAGGCGTTACCCGACAAATAGGAACATTTTACGAACAATTCATATACATTATCCACAATCATAATCAAACATTACATAGAGTCCCTTATATAGGTCATCAAAACCTTAAACATGCTTTAGAAATAGGTCAGGACTAAACTGAGCTCATACAAAATTTTTCAAAACTTAAATATTTTTCAAAATTCTACAAGCCACACACCAGTGTGAACAGGTTGTGTGTCACACACGGCTTTAGACACACCCGTGTGAACAGGCCATATGTCACACATGACTTTAGACACGCCTGTGTGTCTAGCTTGGGTCAAAACAGGGCATACATACTGCCTTGTCCACACGGCCACAAGACATGACCATGTGCCAGGCCGTGTGAAAAAATAAGGAGGCTACTGACATGGCCACACGACTGACCACAAGCTCGTGTGTCTAGCCCGTGGTCGAAACTGACTTGGCCACACGGCCTAGCACACGCCCGTGTGTACGATCGTGTGGTCTGCACAGGCTCATTTTGAAATGGCTCTCGAGCAACACGGCTGAGACACACGCCCGTGTGAGAAAAAATAGACCATTTATAAGGCCAAAATGCCACCCATTAAGGTTCCTCCCTACAAGCATCAAAACCACAATATTTTATACCAAATTCTCAACCAAATCATACACCATTCATGCCATTATATTATCAACAAATTCCATTCTCAATTCACCAACCAAATCATACCAAATCTATACCAAAATCATACCAAAGCATATGTTTCAATACTTCAAATTTACATCATTCAATCTCATGACCAAAACTTACCACTCTCTCAAATAAACATATACCAATACTTACGAAAATGACCAATTTCTATAGCCATTCAAAACACATCATATTAATCATATTGCATCACATATTTCATACCAAGAACTCATTCATATACACAATCAGAATCAAGCCAAATCACATATCTAGATATATACATCACAAAACATATTCACATACTTCAAACCTATGCATGCCATACTTTAATATTTACACTTTCAAAAGGTACCAAAATAGAGTCGATAGTGTGGTGAAGATCCTCGACGATCCCTGACCTCCCAGTAGCTTTGATATCTATAAAATAATGCAAACACACACAAAGTAAGCCTTCAAAAGCTTAGTAAGCCATATACAAATAAACTTAACAAATAACATCAATTCATTCATATAATTTAAGGCAAAATACATTCACTTAGCCATATATCTCTTATATTTCATTTGAACATGATTCACATATACATATCATAACTCATTCTCATAGCAACTCATACTTATATCATATATTCACCAATGTACATATACTTGCCTTTCATTCTCAAACATGGTATACAATTCAAATGTACCTGAGTCAGATACAAATTCACATAGTCATCTATTTTCTCAGAATGCTCGTTGAATCGTTCGAAATTATAAGGATACACGGATAGCTCGAAAAGCTCGTACAATGCCAACATCCCAGACTTGGTCTTACATGTAATCAAATATCGATGCCACTGTCCCAGACAGGGTCTTACACAAAATCAAATCTGATGTCAACGTCCCAGATGTGGTTTTACACGTAAATCATAAGTTGATGCCAACATCCCAGATGTGGTCTTATACGATAACACATATCAGATCCTATGTCATGATATACGTATCCAAACTATTCCTATGGTTCGTATGGGGCTTTTTGGACATCAAAACTTTGTTGATACTTTCTCGGATATCTCATGCTCAACTCATATAATCATTTAACATCATTCAATAGTTTATAAACATTAATAATTCAATTCAAAACACATTTTTTTGTATATTGACTTACCTCGTATGGATTCGGATAGACGGAGTCGACTATTCAATGACTTTCGACTTTTCCTGATTGAATTCCATTTTCTTTAATTCTTCATCTATATAAATTCAAATTTAACTCTTTTATCCACCAAATCATTCAAATCAATCTACAAACACACATTTAGGATATTTTACATATTAGCCCTCATATTTTCATATTTTGATAATTTAATCCCTAATCACAAAAATTACAAAATACATAAAATTTACATATACTTATGCTAAGCCGAACATTCATAGCACTCATACAAGTCCACATATTTCATTTATTTTACATTTTAGTCCATCAATTTACAAATTTCACAATTTAGCCCAAATTACTCAAATTCATCAAAAATTCAAAGACAAAACTTAGTAATCTAACACATATCTTTAATATAATATCATCGAACTTCATAAAGATCATAGTTTCATCAATGGCATAACTCAAAATCACCAAAAAAGTTCCAAAATTGAGACATGGGCTTGATAGTATACAAAGCAATGATTACAAAAACGTAGAAATTATCAAAAATAGAACATAAACCATACCTTAGTCAAAGAAGACAAGGCCGAACACTAGTCAACTTTTTCTTTCTTATTTCTTTGAATTTTTGGAAATATGAGATGTTAATAGCCTAATTTCATACTTTGTTTTAATTATAATAAGTTTATTACAATTTTACTTATTTACCGTTTATAATTAAATATATAATTCATATCAATTAATGCTATTAATGTCCGTTCATACTTCCAATGGTCAAATAACCATACAAGGACCTCACAATTAAAAAGCCACAACAAATAAGCACCCATAACATATAGTAGGTAACTTTTACATTTTATGCGATTAGGTCCTTTTATAAATTAAGCACGCAAATGATCAAATTTTCATACAAAACTTTCACACATGTCAATTCACATATTTTAAAAAGAAAAAATAATATTTAAATATTTTTCTAACTCAGATTTGTGGTCTTACCGTTGAACAGATTTGGATATTGTTGGCTCGTAAGATCTTCAAGCTCCCACATAGCCTCTTCAACACCTTTTCGATGCCACATTACTTTTACTAACGAAATTTTCTTATTTTGCAGTTCGTTAATCTCACAAGCTAAGATACGAATCAATTCTTCATCATAATTCATATTAGACTGAATCTCAATCTCAGATGGAGGAATCACATGTGAAGGATCGGATCTGTATCATTGAAGCATCGATACATGAAATACATTGTGAATCTTTTCTATCTTAGTGGCAACGAAAATCTATATGCAACCGGTCCGATACGCTCGATAATTTCATACGGCCCTATAAACCTTAGACTCAATTTGCTTTTTCTACCAAACCGAAGTACTTTCTTCCACGGGGATACTTTCAAAAACACTTTGTCCCTGATCTCAAATTCAATATCTTTTCTATTAAATCTGCGTAAGATTTTTGAAGATCAGAAGCTGCTTTCAAACTATCTCGGATCACTTTTACTTTCTGTTCAGTCTTTTTTATCAAGTCAACCCTGTGCATCTTATTCTCACTGAGCTAAGTCTAATACAAAGGTGTCTAACATTTTCTACCATATAAGGCTTCATACGATGCCATTTTGATGCTCGATTGAAAACTGTTATTATAAGAGAATTCAGTCAAAGGCAAATACTGTTCCCACGTACATTCAAACTAAATAATGCAACATCTCAACATATCCTCGAGTATCTGAATAATCCACTCAGATTGACCATTCGTCTACGGGTGTTGTGAAAAAATTGCGATAAGTTTTATAATTTATGAATGTTCGTTCTTGAAAACTAACTATTATCACGACAAAGGCAAGCGCACCTTTTCGAACAGTAGTATAGTTTATGCCAAGACCGGGATATCGAACCTAAAGGAACTAAAAGTACTAGTATTAACTTTCTTTTTATTATCTATCCTAAAAATAAAGGGGTTTGTTTTATCTAAACTAATTACTAAACTAAGAATGCACGAAAAGTAAATTGGAGAAATAACTTTTTGGGAAAACTGAATGATTTGGACAATACCCAAGGGAAAAATCCACCTAGACTTCACTTGTTATTGACTCTGAATTAGACGAGTTATTCATTTGACTTGAGACATAGAAATCCCTAATTTATATTATTATCTCTCTCGAGACTAACAATGTCTAACCCTAGTTTGATTAATTGAAATCTCTTTCTAATTAAAACCCCTAGTGTTGCATTAACTCGAGCTATGGATTCCTTTATTAGGTTTCACCCTAATCCGACAAAATTATGTCACCCTATGTCTAGGCGTGCAATCAACTCCGCTCAATTATGCTAGATCTACTCTTAGACAGGGACTTTTGCTCCTCTAAATAAGCACGTCAATACTTGAATCAATATCCTGGAATATTAAAACAAGAATTAAGAACACATAATTAAGAACAAATTAAATATTTATCATATAATTCAGAAAATAATAACAAGATTCATCTTAGGTTTCATTTCCCTTATGTATTTGAGGGGTTTAGTTCATAAGTGTGAAGGAAAACATCTAAGAAGAATAATGATAACAAAACATAAAGAAAACCCAAAAAACTCCTGAAGGAAATTGAAGGGAGATCTTCAGTCTTGAAGGATAATCAGTCTTCTAAGATGGATCAATCGGCTTTCTTCGATTAATTCCTTGCCTCATACTCCGTGTGTCCCTTCTTAGTACTCCTGAGGTGTTTATATAGGCTTTAGAATGCTTCAAAACCCTCAAGAGTGACCGTTTCTGAATAGGACTAGATTTGGGCTCGACAGGGACACGCCCGTGTGAGGTTGCCTAGACCGTGTTGCAATCTATTAAATAGACACGGGTGTGTGAATTACCCGTGTGAGGAAGTCCAGGCTGTGTGATTTCCTACGTTGACCTATTTTCTTCTTTTTTTGCCCGTTTCTCACTCTTTTTACTCTCCTATGTTCACCACAGTATAAATCATGAAATTAAGGCAGTAGGAGCATCAAAGTCCAAAAATCCAATGATAATTCATCCCAAAATATGCTAAGCATGGGATAAAAATATGTATAAATTACGATTTATCAAATACCCCTACACTTAAGCGTTTGCTTGTCCTCAAGCAAAATCCTCAACTCACAATCAAAATAAATTCTTCTCAATTTATAATTATCATCAATAGTATCTCAAAATAATCCATAAGTAATCATACATTGAAAATTCAACTTGAAGAACATCAAAGTTTCAAACATTCCAAGTTGAGCATTTTATCACGAAAACCTAGGTGTCTCCCCTCATCTAAGTAATCACCTTTGATTCAAAATATCACAGGGTTTCACATCCTCACTAAAGACTCACTCAACTCATTCGAGGTGTTTAAGGACAATAAATTTAGCACTCAACAGTCAATATGAAAAGTTGTTACCATAGGCTCTCGTGAAAATCAAATTTCCACCACTATATAATGAGATGATACATCAATCAAAAGGTCTTTAGAGGGTTGTAACTTGGCTTTGGTTAGAGGGTGTGGTTACAATCTGAAAAAAAGGTTAGAATCGAGATAAAATTGAAAAATTACTTAATTAGAAAAATACTACAACTGACAAATTACATTCCTAATTAGATCCTATAATTGAGCTTTTCTTCATGGAATAAGGAATTAAATACTTAAGCTCAAAAACAAAGAATTACTATTAATATGTATGCTAGGTTTTTTTTTAAGAACAAGTCAAATATAACATAGAACTTTACTAATTATCAAAAATAAAACATAGCTAAGCAATTTATTCAAATCAAATTTCGATAAAAGTATGGATCAAATGAGGGGTTTTCAACAATAATGGGTTATGGGTTAATATTGAAGGTAAATCAATGAATGGCTTATTAGGCTCAAGGGGGTTCACTAAAGGTTAATTATGAATGTAGGTTTTTTATTGAGTGAGTGGGTTAAACGTAGGTGCCTTTATCATCTCAACATATCAAATCAAAGGTGTGGTCTTGACATGCATAATCAAGCAAGTTCTAGAATAAAAATTCGATATTGACGCATTCAAAGTAATAATAAAAGTGAGCATGAAAGAAATAATATATGCTCCAAAGGCTGAAGATCTCACAAAAATTATGGCTTTTTTATGTTAAACCTGTGAATTTCAACTCAAGATAATACCTAAACTTGAGGGAACATCCTAAAAATTTTAATTCTCAAAAATCAACTTATCATGCTTGATTCTCTAATTCCTTAAAGTTTAAAAAATCAATGCATAAATGCCTATGTTTTAAATTATCAAAAAAAATCATAAATTAATCAAAATTCATTCTAATAATGATATGAGTGATTCACGTGACAATAAGACAAAATTCAGGGATTTTTCTGATAATGATATAAATAAGCCCCCACACTTAAGATGTACATTGTCCTTAATGTACAAAGATATATAATAGCGATATAAATATAATATCGAAAGAGAGGAAGAGAAGTGAAACTGCCCTGAGATTCTAGATGAAATCCTTAGATTAGCTAGAGCGAGAACTGAAGATAAAGCTGAAGGAAAGGCATGATTTTGAGGGATAATTGAGAAGACACTATTGTGAAGGAGAGTTAAGGGAATAATTCGATGATTACCATAAAGATAGGTAGACTTTAAAAATATAAAACACAAGTCTTCAAAAATAAATAGAAATAAAAGTAAAGAAAATAAAAATAAAACGAGTTTAAAAAGAGGCACAGTCGTGTCACCCAACACTGGTCTCACACGGTTGTGTCACATGCCCATGTGGCTCGCGTCTAGCCCGTGTTTATCTCAAAATGAGGAATCACCACACGGCCTGTGTACACGCCGGTGTGTATAGGCCGTGTGGTCACATGGTTGTATCGCACGCCCTGCGCGATGTGGTTCGCTTCTCCAACGCCTGTGTATATATGCGCACGCCCATGTTCTTTTGGCAGTCTTGACCACGGGTGGTGACACGGATGTGTCGTACGCTCGATACTTTGGTAGGTTCAACCACGATTAGTAGACACGGGCGTGTCGTACGCCCATGTTGATTTGATAGAATTACCCATGGCCACGTCGCACGGCCATGGCAATGTATTGAATCTCGTGTTTTGGGTAAATTTTTTTCCTCTGTTTTCACACAGCCGTATCACATGGCCATGTCGCAGCCCGTGGTATGAGCACGGCCTAAAGCAAGCCCGTGGGCTAGGCCGAGTTCATCCCTGTCAAATGTCAAAATTTCCTGCAGTTAAACTATGAACAGTTAAAGAAAAATTAAACCCTATTTAGTGAGGTTAGTGCTTGGGTTGCCTCCCAGGAAGTGAGTATTTAGAGTCTAAGCTTGACTCTACCTTGTGGGTATATTTAGGGAAGTTTGTGGAGCCGTAGCTCCTCTCTATAGTCTTTGAAACTCTCACCGTTGTAGATTTTGAGGCGATGTCTCTTTACCTTGAAAGTGCCTTGTGATGGGTGACTTACCTCTACTATGCCATATGGAAAGATAGTTTGGACTACGAAAGGACCTGACCATCGTGATTTAAGCTTCCCAGGGAACAATTTGAGCCTCGAGTTATACAACAGGATAAGATCTCCAACTTCAAATTGCTTGCATTGTCTTAAACGAGTGTCGTGGCTGTGCTTCATTGCTTCCTTTGTATAGGCGTGAATTTTCATATGCATTGGTTCATCACTCATCTAACTCATTCAACTACATGAACCTATTTTCATCTACAAGTTTGGGATCAAGGTGTAGAAATTTTATAGCCCAGAATGCCTTGTGTTTTAACTCAAATGGTAGATGACAACTTTTTCCATAAACAAGTCTGTAAGGTGATGTTCCTATAGGGGTCTTAAAAGCAGTTCTATAAGCCCATAAAGTATCATCTACTTTCATCGCCCAATCCTTCCTATTCGATTCTACTATCTTTTCTAGGATACGTTTAAGTTCTCAGTTCGCCACTTCGACTTGGCCACTAGTTTGAGGGTGGTAAAGGGTAGCTATTCTATGGTGAATTTTGTATTTCTTAAGGATCTTGTCAAATTGGGCGTTACAAAAATGAGTACCCCTATCACTGATGATTTCTCTAGGTGTTCCAAATTGAGAGAAAAGTTTTTTAAGGAAACGTACTACTATTCTAGCATCATTAGTACGTAAAGCTTGGGCTTCAACCAATTTGGACGTATAATCGACAGCTATTAAGATGCATTTATTCCCAAATGAACTAGGGAATGGACCCATGAAGTCGATACCCCAAACGTCAAATATTTCACATGAGAGCATATATGTCTGAGGCATTTCATCATGTTTGGAGATATTACCTGTCCTTTGGCATTTGTCACAAGAAGTAACATACCTGTTGGCATCTTTGAATAGAGTAGGCCAATAAAAACCTGATTCAAGTATTTTATGTGTGGTCTTATTCCCACTTTAATGTCCTCTAGTCAGTCCTGAGTGGCAATGTTCCAAGATCTTCAATGCTTCTGTCCTTGTAACGCATCTCTTAATGACTTGGTCTACACATATACGGAAAAGGAAAGGGTCTTCCCAAAAGTAGTTTTTCACATCAATAAAGAATCGCTTCTTTTTCTGATGTGTCAACCTTTTGGGATAATGTTAGCTGCTAAAAAATTTGCAATGTCTGCAAACTAGGGTACCTCAGAATCAGATATGGCAAAAAATTGTTCTTCAGGGAATGAATCATTTATTTCAACTTCATCTAGCTCTTTGGTACTTGAATTTTCAAGCTTGGAAAGATGATCAGCTGCGAGATTTTTTGTTCCTTTCTAATCTTTAATCTCCAAGTCAAATTCCTGGAATAACAAAATCCATCGAATGAGTTGACGTTTTGCATCAGTCTTAGTTAAAAGGTAGCAAAGAGCAGAATGGTCAGTATAAACGACAACTTTAGACAATATTAGATATGGCCTAAATTTATCGAATGCAAAAACCACAGCTAGCAACTCTTTCTGTGGTGGTGTAGTTTTCTTGTGCGGCTATCAAAGTTTTGCTAGCATAGTAGATAGGTTGAAAATGCTTATCTCTTTGCTGTCCCAAAACTGCACCTACCGCAAAATCACTTGCATCGCACATTAGTTCGAAAGGTGAATTCCAATCAGGTGCAATTATAATTGGAGCTTTAGTCAATGTATCCTTTAAAATATTAAATGCTTCTAAACATTCCTTATCGAAATTAAAAGGCACATCTTTTTCTAGCAATTTAGTCAAAGGCTTAGCTATTTTAGGAAAATCTTTAATAAATCTTCTATAAAACCCAGCATGTCCTAAAAAGCTTCTAATAGCCTTAACCGATTTAGGGGGGAGGTAGTTTTTCAATGGCTTCAATTTTAGATTTATCAACATAAATCCCTTTACTAGAAATTTTATGTCCTAACACAATACCTTCTTGAACCATAAAGTGACATTTTTCCCAGTTGAGCATAAGACTTGTTTCATCGAATCTTATTAAGACTCGTTTTAAATTTTTAAGGAAAAGATGGAAAGAGTTACCGAAAACCAAGATATCATCCATAAATACCTCTATGATGTCTTCTACGAGTTCATCAAAAATGGCCATCATGCAACACTGAAAAGTAGCAGGAGCATTACATAATCCAAAAGGCATTCTACGATAAGAAAATGTACCGTATGGACATGTAAATGTCATATTTTCTTGATCTTCAGGAGCTATGGGGATTTGAAAAGAGCTAGAGAGTCCATCTAAGAAGCAGTAGTACATGTGCCCTGATAATCTTTCCAACATTTGGTCAATGAATGGAAGGGGGAAGTGAACTTTTCTCGTGGCATCATTCAGCTTCCTATAGTCAATGCAAACTCTCCAACCTGTAACTGTCCTTGTTGGGATTAATTCATTTTTCTCATTGGCTACAACAGTCATGCCTCCTTTCTTAGAAACAACCTGCACTGGACTTACCCAAGAGCTGTCAAAAATAAGATAAATAATTCCAGCATCTAGAAGTTTAATTACCTCAGCTTTAACAACTTCTTTCATGTTGGGGTTCAGTCGTCTTTGGACTTGCACATATGGCTTATATTCATCTTTCATTAAAATTTTGTGGGGGCAAAAAGAAGGGTTGATCCCTTTAATGTCAGAAATTTTCCAAGCTATGGCCCTTTTATGCTCTCTTAATACTTGGAGTAATTCCTCTTTCTCCTTGGGTTGCAAGTTGGATGCAATAATCACCGGCAACATAGAATTATTTCCAAGGAATGCATATTCTAATTGCTTTGGCAATTGTTTAGTTCCGATTTGGGAGGTTCTTTAATAGAGGGTTTTTGCTTAAGTTCATCGTTTACCTTAATACCCTCATATTCTACTAGTCTTGAAGAGGTTTCATTGGAATTTAGTTCGGTTCCTATCTTAGAATCATCATCCACCCCCTCTCCTTGGGCAAGACGCAGTTCCATTGTGTCCTTATGTACGATTTCCTAAAAAGAATCTTGAGCAGCATGATCAATAGAATCAATTAATTAACATGAGTCATCCTGTTCCCTAGAAATCTCATGGCATCATAAATTTTAAAAATAATCTCTTCGTCACCTACTCTAAGTACCAATTTACCATCACCCACATCAATAACAGCCCTAGTAGTGGCTAAAAATGGACAGCCTAAGATTAAAGGTACTTCAACATCTTCATCCATGTCAAGCATAATGAAATCAACAAGGAATATAAATTTATCTACTTTTACAAGTACGTCCTCTATAATTCCCCTAGGATATTTAACAAATCTAATTAGCTAATTGAATACTCATCCTAGTGGTTTAGGTTTCCCAAGACCAAGTTGTTTAAACATTTTATATGGCATCAAATTAATGCTAGTGCCTAAATCAGCTAGTGTCTTATCGACATTCAAACTACCAATTAAGCAGGGAATAGTAAAACTTCCTAGATCTTTCAGTTTTGTTGGCAGTTTATTTTGGAGTATGGCAGAGCACTCCTCATTAAGTTCCACTGTAGATAGGTCTTCAGACTTCTTTTTATTTGTTAAAAGCTCCATTAAAAATTTTGCATATGTAGGCATCTGTGATATAGCTTCAACAAAAGGTAAGTTAATATGCAGTTATTTAAAAAGTTTAGGAAATTTACCAAATTGTGCATCCATGCGGTCTTTCTTCATGTTTTCAGGTTTTACCTCCTCATCTTTGTTTTTGTTAACTTCTTGTGGTGGCTTTTTTTCAGATTCAGCTAACACTTTCCCACTCCTTAGTGTAACTGCTTTTACATGCTCTTTTGGATTGGGTTTGGTGTTACTAGGTAGACTTCTTGGTGGTCTTTCTGAAATCATCTTAGCCAGCTGCCCAATTTGATTCACAAGTCCTTGGATCGATGCTTGCTGATTTTTAAGTGCAGTTTTAGTGTTTTGAAAACAAGTTTCCGCTACTGAAATAAATTTTGACATCATCTCCTCAAGGTTTAGCTTTTTCTCTTGCTGGTAAGGTTGTTGTTGGAAGCTTAGAGGGGGTGGTGGTCTCTGATTCCCTTGGACTCCCCATGAGAAATTTGGGTGGCTCCTCCATCCTGCATTGTAAGTGTTACTATAAGGATTATTTTGAGGTCGAGGATTATTACCCATATAATTTAGTTGCTCGTTTTCCATGTTGTGGCCATAAGGTGGGTATTCTAAATTGCTCGTTCCTCCTCCACTTGCATTGCATTGCATTACTGGGTGAACCTGTGAAGAACCAAGTAAACCATCAATTTTTCTATTCAAAATTTCTACCTGATTAGAGAGCATGGTGAATGAATCAACGTTAAAAGCGCCAGCTACTTTTGTTGGCTTTGTCCTTATGACTTGCCACTGATAATTATTCAGTGACATCTCTTTAATAAATTCATAAGCCTCCTCAGGTGTCTTATTATTGATAGTCCTACCAGCAGCTGCATCAATCATCTGTTTAGTCGAAGGATTCAGGCCATTGTGAAAAGTTTCAACCTGTAGCCAGAGTGGTAACCTATGGTGAAGGCAGCTTCTCAAAAGATCCTTTTATCTCTCCCATGCATCATAGAATGTTTCTAGATCCATCTGCACAAAAGAAGAGATATCATTCCTCAACTTAGCCATTTTAGTTGGTGGAAAATATTTAAGTAAGAATTTTTCGATCATTTGTTCCCAAGTAGTGATTGACCCTCGTGGTAACGAGTTCAACCACTGTTTAGCTTTGTTCCTCAACAAAAAGGGAAATAACCGAAGGCGAATGGCATCATTAGAAATGCCATTGATTTTAAATGTGTCACAGAGTTCCAAAAAATTCGCCAAATGAGTGTTTGGGTCCTCGTCCTGCAAACCATCAAACTGAACAAACTGTTGTATCATTTGAATCGTGTTAGGTTTCAGTTCAAAATTATTAGTAGCAACAACAGGCCTAACTATACCTACTCATTTCCTGTTAAAGTAGGTTTATCATAATCATACACAGTGCGCGGAGCAGGATTCTAATTTACTAGATCAGCAGCAATTGCAGGAGGTAGCGGGTTTTCCTGATTTTCAGCCATCTCCTCAGTTTGGTTGGAAATATCTTTCTCTTGCTCTTCCTCTGTGTATCTTAGGCTTCACCTTATTTCTCTTCGGTTTCTGTGAGCTGTGTGATCGAGCTTACTATAAAAAAGTAATGGTCCAGACAGGTTTCTTCTAGTCATAGACTATAAAAACACGCCAGAAGGAAAAAAGAAAATTTAGTAACAAAAATCAAAATAAAATTTAAATTGCAATAAAATAAATGGCTAAAGTAATAAAAAATTAAGTGTTCCTAATATCTTAGTTCCCCGGCAACGGTGCCAAAAACTTGATGTGAGTAAATCACGATAAGTTTTATAATTTATGAATGTCCGTTCTTGAAAACTAACTATTATCACGACAAAGGAAAGCACACCTTATCGAACAGTAGTATAGTTTATGGCAAGACTGGGATGTCGAACCCAAAGGAACTAAAAGTACTAGTATTAACTTTCTTTTTATTATCTACGCTAAAAATAAAGGGGTTTGTTTTATCTAAACTAATTACTAAACTAAGAATGCATAGAAAGTAAACTGGGAAAATAAATTTTTGGGGAAACTGAGTGATTTGGACAATACCCAAGGGAAAAATCCACTATTATTGACTCTGAATTAGACAAATTATTCATTCGACTTGATCCGTAGAAATCCCTAATTTATATTATTATCTCTCTCGAGACTAACAATGTCTAACCCTAGGTTGATTAATTGAAATCTCTTTCTAATAAAAACCCCTAGTGTTGCATTAACTCGATCTATGGATTCCTTTATTAGGTTTCACCCTAATCCGAAAAAATTATGTCACCCTATGTCTAGGCGTGCAATCAACTCCGCTCAATTATGCTAGATCTACTCCTAGACAGGGACTTTTGTTCCTCTGAATGAGCACATCAATACTTGAATCAATATCATGGAATATTAAAACAAGAATTAAGAACACATAAGTAAAAACAAATCAAATATTTATCATATAATTTAGAAAATAATAATAAGATCCGTCTTAGGTTTCATTCCCCTTAGGTATTTGGGGAGTTTAGTTCATAAGTGTGAAAGAAAACATCTCAGAAGAATAATGATAACAAAATATAAAGAAAACCTAAAAACTCCTGAAGGAAATTGAAGGGAGATCTTCAGTCTTGAAGGATAATCCAGCTTCTGAGATGGATCAATCGCTTTCTTCGAGTAATTCCTTACCTCCTACTCCGTGTGTCCCTTCTAGGTACCTTGTGGGGTGTTTATATAGGCTTTAGAATGCTTCAAAACCCTCAAGATAGGCCTCTTCCGAATAGGACTAGATTTGGGCTCGATAGGGACACGCCCGTGTGAGGTGGCTTAGGTCGTGTTGCAATCTGTTAAATAGACACGAGACTGTGAATTACACGTGTAGGGAAGTCCAAGCCGTGTTGATTTCCTACGTTGACCCATTTTCTTTGTTTTTGGCTCGTTTCTCGCACTTTTTACTCTCATATGCTCACTTAAGTATAAAACATGAAATTAAGGGATTAGGAGCATCAAATTCCACAAATCCAATGATAATTCAACCAAAAATATGCTAAGCATGGGATAAAAATATGTATAAATTACGATTTATCAGTGGGTGAAAAGCAGTACTGAATTGCAATTTCGTACCTAATGCCTTTTGTAATTTCTTCCAAAACCGCGATTTAAATCTCAAATCTCTATCTGACACAATAGATAATGGGACACCATGCAATCTCAAAATAGCAGAAATGTATAACTCAGCCAGCTTATGAAGTGAGTAATCAGATCGTACCAGATAAAATGGGCTGATTTCGTCAATCGATCAACTATAACCCAGATTGCATCTTTCTTGCTCAGAGATAGGGGCAAACCTGAAACAAAGTCCATTGTCACTTTATCCCATTTCCATTCTGGAATCATAATCGGTTGTAACAAACTAGAGGTCACTTGATGTTTATCTTTAACTTGCAGACAAATTAAACATTTCGTAACAAATTCAAAGATATCGCGCTTCATACCAGGCCACCAAGAAAGCTGTTTCAGATCAGTATACATTTTTGTACTACCTTAATGTATATATAAATGACTGTTGTGAGCTTCATTCAAAATTATCTAAAACAATTTTGGATTTCTCGAAACACATATTCGATCACGAAACCTCAAAAAATTATCTTTATGAACTCTGAATTCTCAATCAGAATCTAGATGACACTGAGCTCGCTTTGCTAAAATCTCATTATTAGTCTTCTGAGCTTTGATAATCTATTGAATGAATAACGGTCTTGCTTTTAATTTTGTTAAAATCAAACCATCATTGGACACAACCAAATGAGCATTCATCACACACAAAGCAAACAGTGATTTTTGACTTAAAGCATCAGCAACAACATTTGCTTCTCCCGGATGATAATCAATCACAAGCTCATAGTCTTTTAGCAATTCTAACCATCTTTTTTGTCGCAGATTCAAATCTTTCTGAGTCATCAGATATTTCAAACTCTTATGATTAGAATATACGTGACATTTCTCACCAAACAGATAGTGGCGGCAAATTTTCAAAGCAAACACAATCGCAGCTAATACCAAACCCTGTGTCAGATAGTTCTTTTCGTGGGGATTTAACTGTCTCGAAGCATAAGCAATGACCTTGCCTTCCTGCATCAAAACACATCCTAGACCATTCAATGAAGCATCACTATAGATCACAACTTCTTTACCTGATTCGGGTTGTACTAACACTAGAGCTTCAGTCAATAGGGCTTTCAATTGATCAAAGCTTTTCTGACACTTTTCAAACCATTCGAACTTCACATCTTTCTGAAGCAGTTTCATTAATAGAGTTGCAATCATAGAAAAGCCATTTACGAACCTCTATAATAACCGATAAGTCTCAGAAAATTACAAACTTCGGAGACATTCCTCGGAAGCTTCCAATCCAAAATAGCTGCAATTTTGTTCAGATCAACTCAGATACTTGATGTTGATACAATATGACCAGAAAACTGACTTATCGTAACCAGAATTCACATTTGCTAAACTTCGCATACAATTGCTTATCACGCAAAGTCTGTAATACTATTCTCAAATACTCGGCATGATCAGATTCATCATGCGAATAAATCAATATGTCGTCAATGAATACGATAAAAAATCAATCTAAATATGGTTGAAAATTCTTTTCATCAAATCCATAACAATGCACATTCTCATTGTACCATCTTTCTTTTTCACAAATAGAACTGGTGCACCCCAAGGTAAGAGACTCGGTCTTGTTTACCTTCTATCGGTAAACTCTTGCAATTGACACTTTAATTCTTTTAACTCAGTCAGAGCTAATCTATATGGAGCTATCAAAATCGGAGTAGTTCTAGGTACTAATTCAATGCCAAATTTAATTTCTAGGATTGAATTAGGGAATTCACAAACAACAGACACTGATTTAGCTTTCTTTTTTGACACTTTCGAATTAATTACATAGGAAAAGTAAGCTTCACAACCTTTTCTCACAATACTCAGAGCTTTCATTAATGAAATCACAGCCGGTAACCCATTTAAATCACTGGATTCAATTCAAACTATTTCATCATGCTTGCATCTCAAATCAATAATTCTCCATTTGCAATTCATAATAGCATCAGCAAAGTTAACCAAACTATACCTAGAATTATATCAAACTCATCAAAGGGTAATAACATTAGATCAGCCAGAAAACAAATGTCTCGAAACATTAACGGACAGTTCTTGAACACTTTGTACACAAAGTTGGAAGGGTACAGGTATGTACACCAAGCCCATAAATATAGAGATTATGAATCGATGAGGCCTCGGTAAAAAGTCAATGAATAAACACACTACGTAAATGACATGATTTAAAATGTGTCTATTACACTTGATGACATTGTGACAAACTATATTATGTTCTGTGTATAATAATGCATGATTAATGTTGTTAATAATTTACATGCAAAATTATTAAGCTTTATGCTTACTCCCTTTTCTTTTCCAATTTCTTATAGTATCGCCAAGCTAGGTCGGGGATCAAAGGACGTTGGAGCTCGATTCACACCATCAACCTAATCTTTTGGGTATAGTGAATTCAAGTATTTGAGTATGGCATGTATAGGGGACTTGGTCTTTTTGTTTATGTGTTATATTAATTTGGCCAAGTGTGTTGGCTTATAACGATTGGATGATTCATTTTGTATAAGGGCATAAGATATGGTTCATATTGATTATTGGGTTGTAAACCTAATTATTTATGCATCCATGTGTCGAAGCCTTGTTGATGATGGATAGTGTTATATGGCATACAAGTATGATGAATGGATGATGACAAATTGGTATGACTATGACCATGGTTTAAATGTGTGAATTGTGAGTAGATTAATAATGTTCATTGGATATGAAATTGGTGTGGAATGCCTTAAGTAATCTTGTTAATTTGAGTATGAGAATTGGTGACATTACATAGGCATGTATTAGTCTTGATTAGGAATGATTGCTTGTCAAAATGTGACATGTTGTGTTTCATGAAATATGGCTAAGTATGCGAGTGTCTAAGGGTGGAAAAGGGCTTGGAAAATAGTCTTATAGTTGTCCAATGGGTAGACACATGGGCATATGTCTAGGACGTGTGTGACACGCGGTCTACCCCATGGGCGTCTGATCCAGCCGTGTGTCCCCTACACCCTAATTAGGTAAAACGTAATGCCCAGTAGTAAACACACGGGCAGAGACACGACTGTGTGTCTCGACCGTGTGTCTCAGCCGTGTAAAGGACATAGCCTTAGGCCATGGGCGTGTGCCCTGGCCGTGTGAAGTCTGCACTAGCTTTTTAGAATTTAATTTGCCACACGGCCTAAGCACATAGGCATGTGACTTGGCCGTGTGACCCTATTTAGTTAATGATGTCATAAAAAGAGAGTTACAAGGGCTAAGGACACAAGCATGTCCCAAGTCATACAGGCGTGTGTGATCACACGGCCTACCACACTGGCGTGTAACCCTCCAAAACGAGAAAATTTTCTATGTGTTACAAATGTTCTGAAAGTCCTCGCTTTAGTCCCGAACCACATCCAATGTACGTTTTGGGCCTTGTGGGCCCGTATAATGGACAATATGCTTGTGTATGAATGGTTTTAACTTGAGCAAAATTTTATGGCCTGATTTTGTATGAATGTTTATGTTTGAGCCAAGTAACGCCTCGGACCTTGTCTCAGTGAGGGATACGGGTAAGGGGTGTTACATTTAGTGGTTCAAAGCTATGGTTTAGTCGATTCTCAGACTAACATAGCATGTGTACGAGTCTAGCTATACATGCCATACATATATTATGATAGTGTGACGACTCTTGACCTTTTACATTGTGTTTTCATATAGTAATGGATCCTAATCAAGTTGAAGCTGACGATGTAGAAAGTAATGCGCCGGCTTATACTCAAGGGGCAGTGCTAGTTGAGAGTATACACGTGATCGTGAGCCAGAGAGGAGGAGAAGAGGCTATGTAACACCCCTAACCTGTATCCGTTGCCGGACTGGGGTTATGAGGCAGTACCCGAAGAGATAAAACTCTCACACATTCACACAGTTTATGTAACAGTCTAGTTTTGACCCTAATCAAAATAATGGTTTTGGAACCACATATCTGAGTCAAAGAAAATATTTAAATATTATTTTTCGTGCTTATAATGAGTGAATTAGCATATGTGAAAGTTTCGTCTAAAAATTCGATTATTTGTGTGCTCAATTTGATAAAAGGACCTAATCGCGTAAAATGTAAAAGTTACCTGCTACTTGTTAAAAGTGCCTATTTGACTTGCCTTTATGATTGTGAGGTTCATATGAGCTTATTTGACCATTGAATGAATTAAATGACTTAAATGGGCATTATGTTATAATACATTTATGGTTTAATAAAAGGACAAAATTGGTATTTAGCTTATTAAGTTAATTATATGAAAACACAATAGGAAACGAAGCCATTTTATGTGTTCATCCACCGAAAATAAAAAGCAAGAAAACAAATTAGGGTTCGGCACTTTGATTTGGTGAATTAGGTATGTGTTTTTCTCGATTTTTGATAATTTCTACGTTTTTGTAATCGTTGCTTCATATACTATCAAGCCCATGCCTCAATTCCTAATTTTGATGATGACTTTGAAATGTTTCATGGATGAATTCATGAGCTTTAGGTTGTTAATTAATGAAATATGAAAGTTTGATGTTGGGTTTATATGTTTTATCTTTGGATTTTTGATGATTTTGAGTAAATGGGCTAAATTGTGCAATTTGTAAATTGAGGGACTAAAGTGTGAAATAAATGAACTACATGGACTGATATAAACCTTATAGAAATTTGGCTAGGCTTGTGTATAAGCAAATTATGTGTATTTTTTTATTTTATGAATGAAGGACTAAAGTGTCAAATTGTGAAAATGTGAAGGCTAGTTTGCAAAATTCCTCAAATTTGTGTTTGTGGATAATTTTGAATGAATTTGTGATTGAATTAGTTAAATTTGAATTTATATAGATCGAGAATTAAAGAAGACAGAGTTAGATCGGGGAAAGTCAAAAGTTGTCGAGTAATCGATTTCATTCATCCGAATCCGTACGAGGTAAGTCTATATACAAATAAATGTATTTGAAATGGTTTATTTATGCTTATTACCATCGAACTATGATGAATGAATATTCAAGCTTAATATGTGCTATTCAAGAAAGTATCGATAATGCCCTGACGTCTGAAAAGCCCCGTACGAACCCTAGCAATAGTTAGGATACATATGTCATGACATAGGATTTCGTTTTTTTTGTAAGACCACGTCTGAGACGTTGGCATCGACTTCTGTTTTACATGTAAGACCATGTCTGGGACATCGGCATCATATATGATTTTGTGTAAGACCCTGTCTGAGATAGTGGCATTGATGTTTGATTACATGTAAGACCACGTCTGGGACGTTGGCATTGTATATGTTCTTTGAGCTATCCCCGTATCCTTACGTTTCCGAATGGTTCAAACGGGCATTTCGCGAAAATGAATAACTTTGTGAAATCATATCAGATTCAGGTATGTTTACTTTGTATAGCCTATTTGAGAATGAAAGGTAAGTATTTTGAATATGATATTTGTGTTAGCATTGGTATACAAAGTATAAATGATTTGATGATACTTATTTGCTTTGAATGATATGTTTATTTGTATATGACTTACTAAGCTTTTGAAAGCTTACTTTGTGTGTGTGTTTGCATTGTTTTATAGATATCGAAGCTACTGTGAGCTCGGGGATCATCGAGGTTCGTCACCACACTATTGAACCTTATTTTGGTACTTTGAAAATGTATATATTAAAGTATGGCATGTATAGGCTAGAAGTTGTGGAATTATGTTTTGTGATGTACATATTTAGCCATGTGATATGGCTAGTTTGTGCTTAAAATTATAGTTTGATAATCGTATATGATATGTGATGCTAATGTGAAAATTTTGGTATGTTTTGGTTGACTAAAAGAAATGGTCAATGTCGAGAAGTTTTGGTAAGTTTTGAGCATTTAATTGAATGATGTATTGATTGTATGTTTAGGTATGATTTTAGTTTAAGTTTTAGAATGAATTTATTTATGAATTGAGATTTGAAATGATTGGTAATGTTGTAGCATGAATTATGTATGGTTTGGTATAGATATAGGATGAAATGGTAGTGCATATATGCTTGGTTTGGTGCTTGTAGGTTGACGCAAATTGGGGTGGAAAATTGGCTATTCAAATAGCCTATTTTTGTCCACACGGGCGTGTGTCTCAGCCGTGTGCGGCACACGGTCATGTTACACAGTCGTGTGTCCCCTAGGTACCCTACGAATTAAAGTCAGTATACCCTTCAATTTTGGCACGGCCTAGACACAAGAGCGTGTCTAGTGGTCGTGTGTGGCACGCAAGCTGGCATACCGACATGTTGTTGGCCGTGTGGCCAAGTCAGTAGCCTCCCTAATTTTTACACGGCCTGGCACATGGGCGTGTCTTGTGGCCGTGTGGACAAGTCAGTATATGTGCCTGTTTCGCCACGGTTTAGACACACGGGCGTGTCTAATACCGTGTGAGGCACATGGCCTGTTCACACGGGCGTGTGACCTTTGAAAAGTTGAAAATTTTTCTACGTTCTGAAACTTTCATATGTTACCGATTTGTTACCGAATGCATGATTTAGACCTTGTATGCTCAATTTAAATTCATATTGAGTATGAATGACTTATATTTATTAAAATGAGATGATATCAGTTCTGATCTGAGTTACAAGTCCGGTAATGCCCCTTAACCTATTCCAACGACGGTAACGGGTTAGGGGTGTTGCAGTCTATCAAACCATATTAAAAAATATGCATTTGTAACTTTAGTTTATCAAATCTTGAATCATTAATACACAAAGCACAAATCAACTTTATTAAACTCACATATATCCATTTTATTATCTTATAACAAAATTACTATTCATACGGTAAATTTTCAATACAGAATCTAAATATTTAAAACATGCTAATTATATATGCTATTTTCCATGCCAACTTTATTTTTTCCACTAATACTATACACGCATAAAACATTTTACAGCATCTAATCCGTATATCCAATAAACAAGCCATACCATATACCTAGTTATAAAATTCATCAGAAAGCTATGGGCAAAAGACCATAACAATTTAAACTCTCTTGAGCACAAATAATAACTATACGTACATTCATTTTACATGCCAAATTACCAAGCTTAAAACACATACACATAACCAATAAGTTAAATAGTTATTCGGTCATTTATAATATCTTCAATACATTATAAATGTAAATATACCATATACCGTATCACATATTCAACAAGCCAAAAATACTTATACACATAATTCATTATTTCCAACCAAATCACCAACACAATTGTTATATGCATACGTATTTAATATAACTGCAATTATTTGAATATGCATATATGAAATTTACCAATTCCAAGGAAATTTTACAAGTCAAATTGTATATCAAATTTTGTGTCAATACTAAAACACACCAAATAACCAAATTCACTATATAGCAAAGTCATCACATAACTTATCAAAACATGCACTGCATATCACATATTAATCAATTTTCAATCTTAATTGTTGAATACAACCATCCATAATGTCATGCATTTCATACACATATCTTATATCAATAAAATACACGTTACCTTTGGACATGATCAACTAAAACCATTCATTCGACATATTACTCAACCATTAACAAATATATATCAAACACCTCACACACACACACACACACACACACACACACACACATATATATCAAGACCGAAATTTACTTAAACTTAAACATATACTTAGCCATTTTCACATGGCTTTATATACATACACAAACCAAAATTTAGCATTTTAAAATATAACATAGCCTATACATGCCATAAGTTCGAGTTCAACTTATAAAAGTATCGAAGCAGTGATAGTGTGATGGACTGTGCTGGCGATCCCTGAGCTCATAACTTGATTCCAAAATCTATAAAACAAAGACAAACATACATACACAATAAGCTATCACAGATTAGCAAGTCATAAGCAAATAAACAACTCAATGATATAATCAACTCATTTAAACTAAACCAAATCATAATATCATTATCACATTTAGTCTCAAGCTTACAATTTCATATATAACATATATTTTCATACATAAATGTTACCTTGGCTGAATACTCATATAATTATATTAACAAAATATCATTCAAATTTCAAAGCCAAAATGTCATTATATAACCAAGTATACTTACATTCATATACACAAGCTCATGAATAAAAATATAACATCATATACATACACTTATTTTATGGCCGAATATACTATACAATACTCATATCTTTACTTTAGCACCTTGTAAACTTTGTATTTCATATAAAATAACCAACTTACCCTATTTTCAAATAGGTAATTAACTAACTCATACCTGATCGTTTTAGCTTATTTTGCACCTTCGATCACAAGTTATCATTACCCATTGAACCATTAGGGATCGAATAGGATACACAGATAATCACATATATCGAACAATGCCAATGTTCCAGACGTGGTCTTACATGCTATCTCATATCGATGCCGCTACCCTAAACAGGGTCTTACATGAATCGAATATGATGTCAATGTCCCAAACATTGTCTTACGTAACCACATATATTGATGCCAATGTCCCAGACGTGGTCTTACATGAAAATACATATCAGAATCCTATGGTTTGTATGGGGCTTCCGGACGTCATAACTTAGTTGAAACAAATTTGTTAACATAGCTCCCAAGCTTATTTACATTCGGCTAACATATATATATTTTCAAATAATTCATTTCAGCATATAGAAATCATATTTATTTAAAATTAACAATATATATTTGCTTATAAACTTCCCTCGGACGATGAAAATCGGAACGAGACAGCTAGTCGACAACTTTAGTTTTTCCCCGATCCAAGTCTGATTTCTTTGGTTCTTGATCTAAAAATATATAAATTAAAATCATTCAAACATATTTTCATTCATTTTAGTCGAAAAACATATAAATCATTAATTTACCATTTTACCCCTGACATTTTACACTTTTTACAATTTAGTCCCTATTGCACAAAACACAAAATATGCAAAATTTCAATATGTCATGCTTAGGCCGAATATTCATCTTCCTCATACAAGTCCATATATTTCATTTATTTCACATTTTAGTCCCTTAATTTATTATTTTTGCAATTTAGTCTTAATTACTCAAAATCATCAAAAATTCCAATACAAAACATATCAATCCAAAACATATCTTTCATATTTCATCAACTAACATCACAAACCTCAAATATTCATCAATGGAATAACTCAAAATATTCATCAAAATTGAAAATTCAAGCATGGGCCTTGTAGATAACATAACAACAATCTCAAAAACATAAAAATGATAAAAAATTGATATAAAACTCACCTTGAATCAAGTTTGCTAATGGTCGAACCCTTAAACTCCTTATTTTCTTTTTATTTTCTCTAATTTCGTCATGCAAAGTATATGAACACTTTATGTTTTATTTTATTTTTTATATTATTATTACATATTAACTAATTTACAAATATAACCTTTATAATTAAATAACTAAAACATATATACCAAGGATATAACCGTCCATCACTAACTCCAATGGTCTATTTGCAACTTAAATGATTCATATGAATAAGACAAGTTCAATTGGACCCCTACATGTTTAACCACCAAATTTTTATTTTACGCGATTAAGCCATTTTTTATTAAATCCACACTCAAATGACTAAATTAAATAATGAAAATTTCACAGATATAAATTCACACATAATAAACACTAAAAATAATTTTAAAATATTTTTCTGACTCAGATTCGTGGTCCCAAAACCACCGTTCTAATTAGGGTCTAAGTCAGGCTGTTACAACTCTCCCACTTAGGGATTTTTGTCCCCGAAAATCTTACCAGTGAATAGGCTTGGATAACGCTCTTTCATTGCATCCTCTTTCTCACACGTTATTTCCTCAACTCTTTGTTTATGTCACAACACTTTAACTAATGAAATATTCTTATTTCGCAATTCTTTAACCTCGCGAGCCAGAATGCGAATCGGTTCTTCCTCATATGTCATATCAAACTTAATCTCAATCTTTAACGGACAAATCAGATGTGAGAGATCAGATCGATACATGGAATACTTTGTGGATCTTTTCTAGCTCAGGTGGCAACAATAGTCTTGATCGCATGATTCATAACAAGTAATAAATATTTATAATGAAGATCAAACCTAGACTAACTATTATCACGATGAAAAGGCAAGCGCACCTATCGAACAATAGTATAGTAATGGCAAGACTGGGATATCGTACCCAAGGGAACCAAAAGTACTAGTAATAACTATCTTTTTATTATTTAACCTAGAAATAAAGAGGGGTTGTTTATTAAACTAATTAACTAAACTGATTAACTAATTAAACTAAAGCAAAGAGAAAATTTGGGAAAAGACTTGAAGAAAATTAATTGATAAAGACGACACCCAAGGAGGATTCCACCTAGATTTCACTTGTTATCTAACTCTAAACTAGATGATTTATTCACTTGACTTGATCCGTGAGACTCCCTAACCTATATTAATATCTCTTTCGAGACTAATAACGTCTAACCCTCAGTTGAATTAATTGATATCTCTTTCTTAATTAAAACCCCTAGGGAAGCAATAAATCGATCTATGGACTCCCATATTAGGTTTCACCCTAATTCGGCAAAATCTCGTAACCCTATTTCTAGGCGTTCGATCAACTCCGCTTAATTATGCCAAATCTACTCTTAGACATCCTGGCAGTTGCAAATTGCATGAGCGGGCCTATTTTAAATTTAGATCGATAGATCACTATATTCGAGACTGCCCAACATTAACTGAGGAAAATTCGGTGCAGAATATGAGATCGGGTAACACTGCAGCCTGAGGTAGACCACCCAAAAATGCTGGTAATTCGAGTGGTAGTCAGAGAGGGACTAAAGATACAGCAATTAGATCTAAGGCTTGTGTACCTGCCAGAGCCTATGCTATACGTGCACAAGAGGAGGCTTCATCCGCGGATGTTATTACTGGTACATTTACTCTTTATGATACTAATGTAATTGCATTGATTGATCCTGGTTCTACTCATTCTTATGTATGTGAGACATTAGTATTCAACATGACTCTACCTGTTGAGTCTACTCAGTTTGTGATTAGAGTGTCAAACCCCTTGGGCCGGTATGTTATGGTTGATAAAGTGTGCAAGAATTGTCCCTTGATGGTTCGAGATTTGTGCTTTCTGATTGATTTGATGTTGCTGCCATTCGATGAGTTTGATATAATTCTGGGTATGGATTGGCTGACTTTACATGATGATGTTGTGAACTGTAAATTGATCTACGGAGTCAGATGATGAAGTCATTCGAGTTGAATCTAGTGATTTGTATGGTTTACCAGTAGTGATATCTTCGATGCTAGCTCAGAAATATGTGAGAAAAGGGTGTGAAGCTTATTTTGCCTATGTGCTCGATAGTAAAGCAGCTAAAAGAAAAATTGAATCAGTACCTGTTGTATGTGAGTATACGGATGTATTTCTAGAAGAATTACCAGGTTTGCCACCTATTCGGGAAGTAGAGTTTGGTATTGAGTTAATGCCTGGGATGATTCCGATATCCATAGCTCTGTACAGAATGGCACCTACAGAATTAAAAGAATTGAAAGCTCAGTTACAAGAATTGACAGATAGAGGTTTCGCGCGACCGAGTTTCTTTCCATGGGGTGCACCTGTGTTGTTTGTGAAAAAGAAAGATGGAACTATGAGAATGTGCATCGATTATGGATAGCTTAATAAGGTGACTATAAAGAATAAGTATCCGTTACCACAGATTGATGATCTGTTTGACCAACTGAAAGGGACTACAGTATTTTCGAAGATAGATTTGAGATCAGGCTACTCTCAGTTGCGAGTTAAAGATTCAGATGTGCCAAAGACTGCGTTCAGAACGAGGTATGGACATTATGAGTTTCTGGTTATGCCTTTCGGACTCACTAATGCACTTGCTTTTTTCATGGATTTGATGAATCAAATCTTCAGATCGTATTTGGACCGGTTTGTGGTTGTGTTTATAGATGACATTTTGATCTACTCTCGTGATGAAGCTGAACATTTGAGACTGGTGTTGCAGACTTTACGAGATAAGCAGTTATATGTGAAATTTAGTAAATGTGAGTTTTGGTTAAATGAAGTCAGTTTTCTGGGCCATGCGGTATCAGCATCAGGTATTTGGGTTGATCCGAGCAAAATTTCAGCTATACAGGATTGGAAACTTTTGAAGAATGTTTCTGAGGTCCGAAGCTTTCTGGGACTTGCTGGTTATTATAGACGATTCGTGAAAGGTTACTCTATGATTGCAACTCCAATGACAAAGCTACTACGGAAAAACTTTAAGTTTGAGTGGTCAGAGAAGTGTCAGAAAAGTTTTGAACAATTGAAAGCCTTTTGACTGAAGCTCCAGTGCTAGTTCAGCCAGAATCGGGTAGAGGATTTGTTATTTATAGTGATGCATCATTAAATGGTTTGGGCTGTGTTCAGATGCAGGAAGGCAGAGTGATAGCTTATGCCTCGAGACAGTTAAAGCCACATGAAAAGAACTATCCCACACATGACTTGGAACTGGCAGCCATTGTGTTCGCACTGAAAATTTGGCGTCAATATCTGTTCGGTGAGAAATGTCATGTTTATTCTGATCTCAAAAGCCTAAAATATTTGATGACTCAGAAAGATATGAATTTGAGACAACGTCGATGGTTAGAATTACTAAAAGACTACGAGCTTATAATTGATTATCACCTGGGAAAGGCTAACGTTGTTACTGATGCTTTAAGCTGAAAGTCACTGTTTACTTTGCTTGCAATGAATACAGATCAATCCATGTCTGATGATGGTTCGATAGTAGCTGAATTGAAAGCTAGACCATTATTTTTTCAACAAATATGTGATGCCTAGAAGGTTGATAATGAATTGATTGCAAAATGAGCTCAGTGTGAGATGGATGCTGATTCAGAGTTCAGAGTTGATGCTGATAATTGTTTGAGATTCAGAGACCGGATATGTGTTCCAAGGAATTCAGAGTTAATTCAGATGATTTTGAATGAAGCACATAGTAGTCGGTTATCTATTCACCTAGGTAGTACAAAGATGTAAAATGATCTGAAACAGCTTTACTGGTGGCATGGTATGAAACGAGACATTTTTGACTTTGTTGCAAGATGTTTAATCTGTCAACAAGTAAAAGCTGAACATCAGGTGCCTTCAGGATTACTTCTGTAACACCCCTATCCCTTATCTGTAATATCCCGAATTAGGACCTAATCAGAATAGTGGTTTCGTGACCACAAATCTGAGATAGAAATAATTATTTTATAATTATTTTGAGGTTTATGATATGATTGCATGATTGTGTGAAAATTTCGTGATGAAATTCTATGCCTAAAGTGCTTAAATTGAAAGTAGGGACTAAATCGAATAAGTTACAAAACTTGCATTCTAGAAGTTTTTAGTATGAAATTGTTTTGGAATATTAATGAGGAGGTCTTAAACAGCAATTTGACCAAGTTTAAGTTCATGGACAAAATTAGGACATGGATGGAATTTTTGGAAAGTTTAGTAGTAAGGGTATTTTGGTCATTTAGTTATTAAAATGAATTAAAAACAAAATTAAAAGCCAATTTTTGTCCATCTTCTTCATTAGGCCAAAATTTCAAGGGTTCTTCATAGCTAGGGTTTGTTTCAAGCTTCCAAGCTCAATAGTAAGTGATTCCAAGCCCCGTTTTTAATGATTTTTACGTTTTTGAGATCCCGGTAGCTCGATTAAGCTTATGCTAAAAATAATTCAACTTAGGGTTCATATCTGGAAAAATACCCATAGGTGAAATTTGTGTATTTTGGTGTTTTATGATAGAATATGGGGTTTTAAATTATGTTAGACAACTTGTGCTACTCGGTTTTGAGTGAAAACGAGTAAAAGGGCTTAATCGGTAAAAATACCTAATAGTCATAAGTACATGTTAGAGTGAGAATTTGATGTTGCCATAGAAGAGAAAAGTGATCAGCATGTTGTAAAACATAAGAATAAGGAATAAAGTTTAATCCCGAGCCTAGGGGTAAAAATGTAAATATGCAAAAGTTTAGGGGTAAAATTGTAATTTTGCAAAAATTTGAGTTAAGGATTAATTTGATAATGTGAGTATTAAATAAGCTAAATGTGTTATTTTAGATCAAGAAAGACGTGGAATCGAACTCAATCAAGGAAAAGAAAAGATTGTGGACTAAATTGCAAAATCTTTGTATTTTGGTACCAAGGTAAGTTCATGTGTAAATGTAGTAACATAATTGTCATTTTAACCAATTTAATGTTGTTTATATGATATGATGCTGATTATTATCATGAAATATTATGCTTTGTGGTTATTGTTGAATAATATGTAATTATGTGAATTACTTGATGAGTATGAACTATCACCGAAGTACCGATTTCGATATTCTATGGAAGACGGCAAAGATGTGTGTTCGAGAAAAATCCCGTTTGAACCTTAGGAATAGATTAGGATACAAGTGACATGTCACTAGGATGGTTGAGCATCCGAACTCGTTGAGTTGAGTCCGAGTTCACTTATGGATGCGAATGTCCGAACTCGTTGAGTTGAGTCCGAGTTCGTGAGATGTAACTAGGCATCCGAACTCGTTGAGTTGAGTCCGAGTTCACTTATGGATTCGAACGCCCGAGCTCGTTGAGTTGAGTTCGAGTTCGCTTATGGGCGGGTTACATGATTGCTTGATTGATTATGTGGCACTTATATGCAAATTATCCATGTATCCGAATTATATTCCGATGTGTTCAACGGGTAAAGCTCTACTCAATGGAGGAATATTCGAGATGTAAAGAGAAGTATTGGTGAGTGATGTGAAATGGTTATTTTGGACAGGTATGTATTTAACCCTCGGGTTGAGTATTGATACAACCACGATAAGGTAATAAGATGATGAAAAATGATTAAAAATGTGATATGTGTTTTAGTGATACATGCTAATGTTGATTGGTATGACTGTTTGTTATGTTACTTATTATTTGCATATGAACTTACTAAGCATTTATGCTTACTCCCTCCTTCTTACTCATTGTAGTTTTGGACAAGCCAGCTCAGGAGTCGGGATAGGTCGAAGGCTCAGTCACACTATCCGGAAGACTTTTGGTAATGGCTTGTAAATTTAAGTATGGCATGTATAGCAATATACTTTTTTTGTGTAAATGATCTTATGGTATGGTGATGGAATGGTTGAGGAAATGCTTGATAATGATAAATTATGAAAATATTTAGTTTAGATTATATTTGATGTTAAGGAAAATTATTAAGATACTTAGTGCATAAAAACTCATAAAAGGGATGAAATTTGCCATAAACAGAATACTGCAGCAACACTGACACGAGTTTAAAAATTTACTAAAAATCATGGAAATTTAACTTGATGATGGACTACATATCAAATTGAAGCTTATTATTTCTAGTTTCACATGAAACAAATGAAACAGGTAAAGGAATTATATGTTACAAGATATTTGAATTTTAGTGAAACAGGGTCATAGCAGTTTCTGAATCCCCTGTTCCAACTTTAGAAATTCACCATAAATTTTACAGATATAATTAGGTAGTTTATTTTATATTATCAGAATCCTTATTGAGTCTAGTTTCATTAGAAACAGATCTCATAGTCATATGAATTTTTTACAGAGAGAAATGTGGTTCGTAGTAAACAGAGGTCAGACCAGTCAAGTCCTGAAACAGGGGTAACTTTAACTAATAAAATGTACTAATTGGCCCAACCAAAAATTCTAGAAAAAAATTAGTAGATAGGTATATGAGTCTAGATTTAGGGAAAATTTACAGATCTTGATTTCAAGTTTTGTAACTCGAGATATGATTTTTCTTGTGACTGTGATGCAAGTACCTTAAAAGCTGTGAATGTAGAAATAAATAATCCAAAGTTCTAAATATGTTAAATTAAGCTTAGTAACACCTCATACTCGACTCCGGCGATGGTCTCGGGCGTGGGGGTGTTACATTTAGTGGTATCAGAGCAGGTTTAGTCAGTTCTCGGACTACGTGTTGTATGTACGGATTTTGCTATACATGTCATATGTATAAATTGTGATAGTGTGACGACTTTTGACCTTTTTAAATGATTTTTATATAGTAAATGGATCCCGATCCAGCTGTGGTAGATGAAGTAGAGAGTAATGCCCTAGCTCCGGCTGAAGGGGCAGCGCCGACTAAAAACCCACCTCCTACTGTTGGTCAGGAAGGAGGAGAAAGGGATCGGGAAGCCTTTCTCCAAATGATGAGTGCATGGTACTCTGAGTTCGTTCGTACGAACCCAAATGTACGACCTTTCCCACCTCCCCCAATTCCTCAATCTGTACCCCCGATGCCTCAAGGTATGGATATGATAAAATTTCACAGAACCCCCGTTGACAGAATTCGTAAACAAGGGGCTGAAGAATTTAGAGCAAATATTGATGATGATGCAGAGAAAGTAGAGTTCTGGCTTGAAAATTCTATCCGGGTATTTGATGAATTATCTTGTACACCTGAAGAATGTTTGAAATGTGCTACATCTTTGTTGAGAGATTCAGCCTATAATTGGTGGAAGACTTTGATTTCGGTGGTATCGAAAGAGAGGGTAACCTGGGAATTCTTTCAAGAAGAGTTTCGGAAGAAATATATTAGTGAAAGGTTTATTGATCAGAAATGTAAAGAGTTTCTTGAGCTGAAGCAAGGTAATATGACAGTCTCAGAATATGAAAGAGATTTTGTTCAATTAAGTAAGTATGCCAGGGAATATGTTCCTATAGAAGCCAAGATGTGCCGACGATTTGAAGACGGGCTTAACGAAGACATTAAAGTATTTGTCGGGATCCTTGAACTAAAATAAATGGTAGTACTGGTTGATCGAGCTTGCAAGGCTGAAGAACTACTTAAAGAAAAGAAAAAGGTAGAGGCTGAGACTAGAAATTGGAAGAAAAGACCGATGAACGGTTCATTTTCACAGCAACCTAGAAAGTCAAGCAATATGAATCCTCGTTCCCAAGCTCCAGCTGGGCAATCATATGGGAATTATAGGAAGCAAAATGTGGGTCCTAAATCCCAGACTACTTCGGTAGCCAGTGTAGGGAACTCGAGATTTGTTAAACCTGAGTGCCAGCGGTGTGGTAGAAATCATTTTGGTCCATGTAGAGCAAATGAATGTTTTCGATGTGGTTCTCCGGATCATTTTATTAGAGACTGCCCAGAGAGAGCTGAAAAAGAAAAATTTCAAAATACAAAAGATAGTGGTGCAGACTCGAGGGGAAGGTTTCCGAGAAAAGTTGGAAGTGAAACAAGCAGTAAGAATGTAGCCAGAGATGCACCGGTTAGACTTGAAGGAAGGGCTCCGGCTAGAACTTATGCTATTAAAGCGCGTGAAGATGCTTCCTCACCTGATGTGATTACCGGTACATTTTCTCTCTATAATGTTAATGTTATTGCTTTGATTGATCCCGGTTCTACTCATTCATATGTGTGCATGAAATTGGTGTCTAGTATGAATATACCTGTTGAGAACACAGAATTTATGATTAGAGTGTCGAATCCGTTAGGCAAATGTGTGACTGTTGATAAAGTATGTAAGAAATGTCCTTTAATGATTCGGGATCATTACTTTCCGGCCGACTTGATGTTGTTGCCGTTTGATGAGTTTGATGTTATTTTGGGTATGGATTGGTTGACATTGCATGATGCTAAAATAAATTGCAAAGAAAAGGTTATAGAATTAAAGTGTGAAAATGGTGAAACTCTGCGGGTTGAATCAGATAAATCAGAGGCATTGCATAGTGTGATTTCTTCAATGTCGGCTCAAAGATATCTGAGAAAGGGTTATGAAGCTTATTTGGCGTATATAATTAATACAAAAGAAGTTGAAAAGAAAGTTGAATCAGTGCCGGTTGTATGTGAATTTGCGGACATATTTTCAGAAGAATTGCCGAGTTTGCCTCCAATCAGGGAAGTAGAATTTGGTATTGATTTGATACCGGGAACAGCTCCGATTTCGATTGCTCCGTACAGAATGGCACCAGCAGAGTTGAAGGAATTAAAGTCGCAGTTGCAAGAGTTGACTGATAAAGGTTTTGTGAGACCGAGTTTTTCACCTTGGAGTGCTCCCATGTTATTTGTGAAAAAGAAGGATGGTTCTATGAGGTTGTGTGTTGATTATCGGCAGTTAAACAAGGTGACAATCAAAAACAAGTATCCGTTGCCAAGAATTGATGATTTGTTTGATCAGCTAAAAGGAGCGACATGGTTTTCAAAGATTGACTTGAGATCTGGGTATTACCAACTGCGGGTAAAAGAGTCGGATGTGCCTAAAACTGCTTTTAGAACAAGGTACGGTCATTATGAATTTTTAGTTATGCCATTCAGGTTGACAAATGCTCCTGCTGTGTTTATGGATTTAATGAATCGCATATTTCAGCCATACTTGGACAAATTTGTTGTGGTGTTTATAGATGATATTTTAATTTATTCAAAAGATGATACAGAGCATGCTGAGCATTTGAGGATCGTTTTTCAAACTTTGAGAAATAAGCAGCTGTATGCTAAGTTTAGTAAAAGTGAATTTTGGCTTCGAGAAGTTGGATTTTTGGGTCATATTATTTCAGGTGATGGTATACGGGTTGATCCTAGTAAAATTTTAGCCATTGTTGATTGGAAACCACCGAAAAACGTAACCAAAGTTAGAAGTTTCTTGGGGCTAGCTGGGTATTATCGGCGGTTTGTAAATGGATTTTCTATAATTGCTGCTCCTATGACTAGACTACTCCAAAAGGATGTTAAATTTGAATGGACGGAAGAATGTCAACAGAGTTTTGAAGAATTGAAAAAGTTATTAACTGAAGCACCAGTGTTGGTACAACCCGAATTAGGTAAAGAATTTGTGGTGTATAGTGATGCTTCTCTAAATGGTTTGGGGTGTGTGCTCATGCAAGAAGGAAAAGAGGTGGCATATGCTTCGAGGCAGTTAAAACCTCATGAGAGGAATTATCCTACTCACGATTTGGAATTGGCTGCGGTGCTGTTTGCTTTGAAAATTTGGCGACATTATTTGTATGGTGAAAAATGTCGGGTATATACCGACCACAAAAGTCTTAAGTACTTGATGTCACAAAAATACTTGAATTTGAGACAACGAAGATGGTTGGAATTATTAAAAGATTACGAGCTTGTTATTGATTATCATCCGGGAAAAGCGAATGTGGTTGCTGATGCTTTGAGCAGAAAGTTGTTGTTTGCTTTGATAGTTATGAACACTCAGTTGAAAGTGTCAGATGATGGTTCGGTTCTAGCAGAGTTAAGAGCAAAACCAATGTTTTTGCAAGAGATTTCTGAAGCTCAGAAAGATGATCAAGATTTGCAAGCCAAGAGAAAATAGTGTGAAGTTGATACAGAGTCAGATTTCAAAATTGGTTCTGATGGGTGCTTAATGTTTAAAGATCGGATTTGTGTACCGAAGAATGAGGAATTGATTCAAAAGATCCTATAGGAAACACATAGTGGTTATTTCTCGATTCATCCGGGTAGTACGAAAATGTATAATGACTTGAAGAAAATGTATTGGTGGAATGGAATGAAAAGAGATATATCAGAGTTTGTGTCCAAATGCTTAATTTGTCAACAGGTGAAAGCTGAACACCAAGTACCTTCGGGATTACTTCAGCCTATTATGGTTCCTGAATGGAAATGGGATCGGATTACTACGGATTTTGTTTCAGGATTGCCATTGACTCCAAGAAAGAAAGATGCCATTTGGGCAATAGTTGACAGATTAACTAAGTCGGCTCATTTTATCCCGGTACGTACGGATTATTCTCTTAACAAGTTGGCTGAACTGTATATTAGAGAAATTGTTAGATTACACGGAATACCATTATCGATTATTTCAGATAGAGATCCAAGGTTTACCTCGCGGTTTTGGCAAAAGTTGCAAGACGCGTTAGGTACGAAGTTAAATTTCAGTACTGCTTTTCATCCACAAACTGATGGACAATTAGAAAGAATAATTCAGATTCTTGAAGATATGCTTAGATGTTGTGTATTGGAATTTCAAGGAAGTTGGGAAAGATACTTACCGTTGGTGGAATTTGCTTACAATAATAGTTATCAGACGAGCTTGGAAATGGCACCTTAAGAAGCATTGTATGGTCGTAAGTGTCGAACGCCTTTGTATTGGACTGAACTCAAGGAAAATCAGATTTATGGAGTTGATCTAATAAAAGAAACTGAAGAAAAAGTGAAGGTAATTCGAGATTGTTTGAAAGCTGCTTCAAATAGATAGAAATCTTATGCAGATTTAAAACGAAAGGACATTGAATTTCAAGTTGGTGATAAAGTATTTTTAAAGGTGTCTCCGTGGAAGAAAGTCCTTAGATTTGGACGGAAGGGCAAATTAAGTCCGCGTTTTATTGGGCCGTATGAAGTAATTGAAAAAGTTGGACCGGTAGCATATCGGCTAGCATTACCACCTGAACTAGAGAAGATTCATGATGTGTTCCATGTATCTATGTTACGTCGGTATCGTTCGGATCCTTCACATGTAGTTTCACCGACAGAAATTAAACTACAACCAGATATGACCTACGAAGAAGAACCGATTAAGATTTTAGCTCGAGAGGTCAAACAACTAAGGAATAAAAATGTTGCACTTGTGAAGGTGTTGTGGAAAAGGCATGGAGTAGAAAAAGCTACATGGGAATCCGAAGAAACTATGAGAAATCAATACCCACATCTGTTTACAGGTAAGATTTTCGAGGACGAAAATCCTTAAAGGGGGGAGAGTTGTAATATCCCGAATTAGGGCCTAATCGGAATAGTGGTTTTGTGACCACAAATCCGAGATAGAAATAATTATTTTATAATTATTTTGAGGTTTATGATATGATTGCATGATTGCGTGAAAATTTCGTGATGAAATTCTATGCCTAAAGTGCTTAAATTGAAAGTAGGGACTAAATCGAATAAGTTGTAAAACTTGCATTCTAGAAGTTTTTAGTATGAAATTGTTTTGGAATATTAATGAGGAGGTCTTAAATAGAAATTTGACCAATTTTAAGTTCATGGACAAAATTAGGACATGGAAGGAATTTTTGGAAAGTTTAGTAGTAAGGGTATTTTGGTCATTTAGTTATTAAAATGAATTAAAAACAAAATTAAAAGCCAATTTTTGTCCATCTTCTTCATTAGGCCGAAATTTCAAGGGTTCTCCATAGCTAGGGTTTGTTTCAAGCTTCCAAGCTCCATAGTAAGTGATTCCAAGCCCCGTTTTTAATGATTTTTACGTTTTTGAGATCCCGGTAGCTCGATTAAGCTTATGCTAACAATAATTCAACTTAGGGTTCATATTTGGAAAAATACCCATAGGTGAAATTTGTGTATTTTGATGTTTTATGATAGAATATGGGGTTTTAAATTATGTTAGACAACTTGTGCTACTCGGTTTTGAGTGAAAACGAGTAAAAGGGCTTAATCGGTAAAAATACCTAATAGTCATAAGTACATGTTAGAGTGAGAATTTGATGTTGCCATAGAAGAGAAAAGTGATCAGCATGTTGTAAAACATAAGAATAAGGAATAAAGTTTAATCCCGAGCCTAGGGGCAAAAATGTAAATATGCAAAAGTTTAGGGGTAAAATTGTAATTTTGCCAAAATTTGAGTTAAGGATTAATTTGATAATGTGAGTATTAAATAAGCTAAATGTGTTATTTTAGATCAAGAAAGACGTGGAATCGACCTCAATCGAGGAAAAGAAAAGATTGTGGACTAAATTGCAAAATCTTTGTATTTTGGTACCAAGGTAAGTTCATGTGTAAATGTAGTAACATAATTGTCATTTTAACCAATTTAATGTTGTTTATATGATATGATGCTGATTATTATCATGAAATATTATGCTTTGTGGTTATTGTTGAATAATATGTAATTATGTGAATTACTTGATGAGTATGAACTATCACCGAAGTACGGATTTCGATATTCCGTGGAAGACGTCAAAGATGTATGTTCGAGAAAAATCCCGTTTGAACCTTAGGAATAGATTAGGATACAAGTGACATGTCACTAGGATGGTTGAGCATCCGAACTCGTTGAGTTGAGTCCGAGTTCACTTATGGATGCGAATGTCCGAACTCGTTGAGTTGAGTCCGAGTTCACTTATGGATACGAACGCCCGAGCTCGTTGAGTTGAGTCCGAGTTCGCTTATGGGCAGGTTACATGATTGGTTGATTGAATATGTGGCACTTATATGCAAATTATCCATGTATCCGAATTATATTCCGATGTGTTCAACGGGTAAAGTTCTACTCAATAGAGAAGTATTGGTGAGTGATGTGAAATGGTTATTTTGGACAGGTATGTATTTAACCCTCGGGTTGAGTATTGATACAACCACGATAAGGTAATAAGATGATGAAAAATGATTAAAAATGTGATATGTGTTTTAGTGATACATGCTAATGTTGATTGGTATGACTGTTTGTTATGTTACTTATTATTTGCATATGAACTTACTAAGCATTTATGCTTACTCCCTCCTTCTTACTCATTGTAGTTTTGGACAAGCCAGCTCAAGAGTCGGGATAGGTCGAAGGCTCAGTCACACTATCCGGAAGACTTTTGGTAATGGCTTGTAAATTTAAGTATGGCATGTATAGCAATATACTTTTTTTGTGTAAATGATCTTATGGTATGGTGATGGAATGGTTGAGGAAATGCTTGATAATGATAAATTATGAAAATATTTAGTTTAGATTATATTTGATGTTAAGGAAAATTATTAAGATACTTAGTGCATAAAAACTCATAAAATGGATGAAATTTACCATAAACAGAATACTGCAGCAACACTGACGCATGTTTAAAAATTTACTAAAAATCATAGAAATTTAACTTGGTAATGGAATACATATCAAATTGAAGCTTATTATTTCTAGTTTCATATGAAACAAATGAAACAGGTAAATAAATTATATGTTACAAGATATTTGAATTTTAGTGAAACAGGGTCATAGCAGTTTCTGAATCCCCTTTTCCAACTTTAGAAATTCACCATAAATTGTAAAGATATAATTAGGTAGTTTATTTTATATTCTCAGAATCCTTATTGAGTCTAGTTTCATTAGAAACAAATCTCATAGTCATATGAATGTTTTACAGAGAGAAATGTGGTTTGTAGTAAATAGAGGTCAGACCAGTCAAGTCCTGAAACAGGGGTAACTTTAACTAATAAAATGTACTAATTGGCCCAACCAAAAATTCTAGAAAAAAATTAGTAGATAGGTATATGAGTCTAGATTTAGGGAAAATTTACGGATCTTGATTTCAAGTTTCGTAACTTGAGATATGATTTTTCTTGTGACTGTGATGCAAGTAGCTTAAAAGCTGTGAATGTAGAAATAAATAATCCAAAGTTCTAAATATGTTAAATTAAGCTTAGTAACACCTCATACTCGACTCCGGCGACGGTCTCGGGCATGGGGGCGTTACATTATCCGTCGCCAAAATAGGTAAGGGGAATTACCAGAAAAATAGAACATTTCAGACCAATTCAAAAACACCGATATTATATAACATTATTTCATAAGCAATCATCTCTTAAGATGGTATACGAGACCTAAAATATACTTTCAGGAACAGTCAGAACTAAACCAAACCCATTCTTAAATTTCAGAACTCAGAAATTTTTCAATTCTATTGAGGTCACACGCCCGTGTGACTAGGCCGTGTGCCTTACACGGGCATTAGACATACCCATGTGAACCAACCGTGCCAAAACAAGGCACCCATACTGACTTTCACCCACGGCCAATAGGCACGCCCGTGTGTTATTGCCGTGTGATACTTAGCTAGCTACTGACTTGAGCCCACGGCTATATGACACGCCCGTGTGCCAAGACCGTGTGATTTTTAAGAGGTTACTACTTTTCTTACACGGCCAAAAGGAACGCCCATGTCCCCTGACCGTGTGGCACAATGCAGGCTTGGTTTAAGCCAACTTGCCACCCTTAAATGGTTCTTTCCTACTAGCAATGTTAAACAACATTCATACAACAATTTTCAACCATTTCCTTGCACAAAACATGCTTCATCACAACTAAATCATCATCATTCAATAACCCATTCAAAACCAATTCAAAACTTAATACATAGACCTTCTAGCCTATACATGCTGTACTTTAAAATATTTACACTTTCAAAAGTACCAAAATGAGTTCGATAGTGTAGTGACGATCCTTGACTATCCCTGAGCCTTCAGTAGCTACAATAACTGTAAAACAGATAGAAATCACATAGATAAGCTACAAAGAGCTTAGTAAGCCAAATACAATTGGTCTAACTGCTAAAGCTTCTAAGTACAATTCAACCATAAAGATTCATAACTATTTCATAGAATAATTCGTAAGCTTAACCATGCTCCTTTGTTTGCTTATATGTCATGTCTCATTTCCAAATTCCATACATATTTCACAGAGACAGTCTTTTATATTAAAAAATTTAATACGATACAAACGTACCTGTATAGGTTATACATTTCATATAATCGTTCTCATATTTCGTACTCTATCATCAGACAGTTTAGAAACAATACTGATACTCACAAACAAGTACAATGCCGACGTCCTTGACGTGGTCTTACATGTAATTCAATATCGATGCCTCTGTCCCAAACAGGGTCTTACATGAAATCAGATAAGATGTCGATGTCCCAGACAAGGTCTTACACGATATCTTAGATAGATGTCAACATTCCTTTAGAAGCATACATAGCTTTTTGGATACCAACATATTAACATAATTTACTCGAAAGGTATTCATCAGGCTCTCAAGGCCATCAATACAAATTAAAGTTTGTATATGCAGAAGTTAGTCAGTTTAAGACGTAATTGTAATTTGACTTACCTCGTACGGATTTCGGACGGAACGAGTCGACTATTCAACTATTTTGGACTTCCCTTGATCTAAGTTCGATTTTATTTTTTCTTGATCTGATACAATTCAAATTCAACCATTCAATCATTCATTTCACTCAAAATAATCTATGAACACATATTTAGGGCACTTTTCATTTTAGCCCTTACATTTTCACACTTTGACAATTTAGTCCATTTTTCACAAAATTACAAATATGCAAAATTCACCAAGACTATAGCTTGGCCGAATATACATGGCTTCCATACCAGCCCAAACAACATATTCAACTCACAATTTAGTCCTCCAAAACCTCATTTTCACAAATTAGCCCAAATAGCTCTATTTCATCAAAATTCAAAGACAAAACTTATAAATCATCTACCAAGCCTTTATAATTCATCCAAAAACATCACAAAACTCATGATATCAACAATGGCATTTCATGAAATCTTTAACAGAAATAGAAATTCAGACATGGGTTCTGAAGAACACAAAGCAACGATCAAAGAAGCGTAAAAATCATAAATAACTGAGCAAAATAAGCTCACCTATTTAACCATGCACTAGCCGAACATCAAAATGCTTCAATAGCTTCTTCCTTCTCTTAATTTTCGGCTGAACAAGGTGATAATAATGCCACCTTTTGTTTTGTTTTTATTATAATCAACATTATTTCACCTTTTACCAATTTGCCCATGGCTTATACCATTAAATTTCTACCAACTAATGTCCATCATTGTCTACCATTAATATAAATGTTAAATTTGACATGCAAGGACCTTTATTTTAAAAGCCAAACCAAATAGGTGCTTTAACATTTAGCACTCAACTTTTACACTTTACGTGATTTAATCCTTTTTTGTAATTAAGCACAGACACAGACAAATTAAATCACAGAAATTTCGCATATATAAATTCACATATCACAGACACAGAAAATAATATTAAAATATTATTCAGACTCAAATTTGTGGTCCCAAAACCACTATTTCGACTAGGGTCAAAATCGAAATATTACAATTCTCCCCCCTTAGGGCTTTTCGTCCACGAAAATCTTACCATTAAACAGATTCAGATATTGTTGTCTCATTGAATCTTCAGGCTCTCACGTAGCCTCTTGAACACCATGTCGATGCCATATCACTTTAACTAATAGAATTTTCTTGTTTCATAACTCTTTAACCTCATTAGCTAAAATATAGATCGGCTTTTCTTCGTAAGTCATATTAGGCTTAATTTCAATCTCAGACACGGATATCACATGTGAGGGATCAGATCTGTATCGTCAAAGCATCGATACGTGAAACACATTATGAATCTTTTCTAACTCAGACGGTAGCCTCAATCTATAAGCAACCGGCCCAACTCGCTCGATGATTTCATATGGTTCGATGAACCTCAGACTCAACTTGCCCTTTTTACCAAATTGGAACAGTTTCTTCCACGGAGATACTTTCAGAAACACTTTATCACTGATCTCAAATTTGATATCTTTTCGTTTTAAATCTGCATAAGATTTCTAACGATCAGAGGCAACTTTCAAACTATATCGGATTACTTTCACTTTCTGTTATGTTTCTTTTATCAGATCAATACCGTAAATATTATTCTCACTGAGTTCAATCCAGTATAACGGAGTTCTACACTTTCTATCGTATAAGGCTTTGTATAGTGCCATTTTAATGCTCGATTGAAAGCTATTATTATAAGCAAATTCAATCAAAGGTAGATATTGTTCCCACATACCTTCGAACTCAAGAATGCAACATCTCAACATATCCTCGAGTATCTGAATAATTCGTCCAGATTGATCATCTGCTTGCAGATGAAAAGCAGTGCTAAAATGCAATTTAGTACCTAAAGCATCTTGCAACTTCTTCCAAAATCACAATGTAAATCTCAGGTCTCTATCTGACACTATCGACGGTGGCACACCATGCAATCTCACAATATTAGAAATATATAACTCACCCAATTTATCGAGTGAGAAATCAGATCGTACTGGAATAAAATGAGCTGACTTTTTAAATCTGTCAACTACAACCCAAATCGAATCTTTCTTTCTCGGAGACAGGGGCAAACCCGAAACAAAATCCATGGTCACTCGATCCTATTTCCATTACGGAATCATAATTGGTTGTAATAACCCAGATGGCACATGATGTTTAGCTTTAACTTGCTGACAGATTAAACATTTAGAAACAAAATCAGACATATCTTTTTTCATTCCTGACCACCAATAATGCTTCTTCAGATCATTATACATTTTCGTACTTCCCGAATGTACAGAAAAACTACTACTGTGAGCTTCACTCAAAATCATTTGAATCAACTCCAGATTTCTTCGAACACAAAGTCTATTTCTGAATCTTAGACAGTCATCAACATCTATTCGAAATTCAAAATTAGAATTAGAGTTACACTGAGCTCATTTAACCATAATCTCATTATCCATCTTCTGAGCCTCGCAGATATGTTGTAAGAACATAGGTCTCGCTTTTAATTAAACTAAAACTGAACCATTATCAGACAGAACTAAATGAGCATTCATCGCACTCAAAGCAAATAACAATTTTTGACTCAAAGCATCAGCAACAACATTTGCTTTTCTCGGGTGATAATCAATCACAAGTTCGTAGTCTTTTAGCAATTCTAATCATATTCTCTATCGCAGATATAAATCTTTTTGCGTCATTAAATATTTCAGACTTTTATGATCAGAAAACATGTGACATTTCTCACCAAACAGATAGTGACGCCATATCTTCAAAGCAAACACAATGGCAGCTAACTCAAGATCGTGTGTCAGATAGTTTTTCTCATGTAGCTTTAATTGTCTCGAAGCGTAAGCAACAAATTTTCCTTCTTGCATTAAAACACAACCTAGTCCATCCAACGAAGCATCGCTGTAAACGACGAATTCTTTACCTGACTCAGGTTGTACCAACACTGGAGCTTCAGTTAACAGAGCTTTTAACCGATAAAACTTTTCTGATATTTCTCAGGCCATTCAAATTTCACATTTTTCTGAAGCAATTTTTTCAACGGAGTTGCTTTCACAGAGAAATCTTTTGCAAATGGCAATGGGAACTTCGGAGTGATGTTAAGGCCCCGAAGGCCGCCCAGAAAACTGTGGACTTCAGACATATTCCTCGGGGGCTTCCAATCCAGAATAGCTGAAATTTTGCTTGGATCAACTCGGATACCAGATGTTGATACAATATGACCCAAGAAACCAACTTCTCACAACCAGAATTCACATTTACTGAACTTTGCATACAACTGTTTATCTCACAAATTTTGCAGCACTAATTTCAGATGCTAGGCATGCTCAGATTCATCACGTGAACAAATCAATATATCATCATACAACAACAAATTGATCTACATACGATCTAAAAATTCTATTCATTAAATCCATAAATACAGAAGGTGCATTCGTTAATCCAAAAGGCATAACTAAAAATTTAGAATGTCCATACCTCGTTGTGAAAGTAGTTTTCAGAATGTCAGAGTCCTTTACCCGCAACTGATTGTAACCCGATCTCAGATCTATCTTTGAAAGTACAGTAGCACCTTTCAACTGATCGAATAAGTCATCAATTCTTGGCAGAGGATATTTATTCTTTATAGTCACTTTGTTAAGCTGACGGTAATCAATACACATTCTCATTGTGCCATCTTTCTTTTTCACAAATAGAACAGGAGCAACCTATGGTGAAAAACTCGGTCTAGCAAACCCTCGATCGGTCAATTCTTGCAACTGAGATTTTAATTCCTTTAACTCAGTCGGATCCATTCTATACGGAGCTATCTAAATCGAAGTAGTACCAGGTACTAATTCAATGCCAAACTAAACTTCTCGAATCAGAGGCAAACCCGGTAGTTCTTCAGGAAACACATCAAAAAATTCGCAGACAACGGGCACTGATTCAACTTTCCTATCATCCACTTTCGAGTCTAACACATAAGTTAAGTAGGCTTCACAGCCTTTCTTCACAAATTTTCATGCTTTCATTGCAGATATCACAGCTGGTAATCGATTCAGATCGCTAGACTCAATTCGAATTATCTCGTCATTCTTACACCTCAAATCAATGACTTTTCATTTACAATTCACAATAGCATCATGCAGAGTTAACCAATCCATTCCCAGAATTATATCAAATTCGTCAAAAGGCAAAAGCATCAAATCAACAGGAAAATAGACATCTCGAATCATCAACGGACAATTCTTGCAGACTTTATCAACTAGAACACATCTACCTAGGGGGTTTGAAACTCTAATTACGAATTCAATAGACTTTACAGGCAAAGTCTTATTGTTCCCTAAATTCATACATATATAAGAATGTGTTGATCCATGGTCTATCAATGCAATCACAGAAGTATTATAAAGAGTAAAAGTACTAGTAATCACGTCTGGAGACGAGGCTTCCTCACGAGCTAGGATAGTATAGGCTCTGGCAGGTGCTCTGGCCTCAGATCTAACAGTAGTATCCCTAGTAGCTCTTTGACCACCGCTAACGTTTTTCATATTTCTAGAAGGTCTACCTCTAGCTGAGGTGTTGCTTAGTCTCAGATTTTGTACATTCTCTTGCTCAGCAGGTTCAGAACAATCTCCTACAAAATGGTTTAGAGATCCACATCGAAAACAGGCTTGGTCATTCAATCTACAATTTCCCGGATGTCTTTTACCATAGTGTTTACATTCAGGTCTCTTAGATTGGACATTCCCGACACTTGCAATAGAAGTAGCAGGGACTCTGAAGCTCAAATACGATCAAGCTCGACCTTGATTCGAATGTCCCACTTTAGCATTTGGACAGCTTTGGTCATCTCAAAATTTCTTTGACACAGACTGGAATGGTCTACTCGAAGATCTCTTTCTAGCATCTCTAGCTTCAGAATCAACTTTTATTTTCTCTTTACTTAATTCTTCAGCTTTACAAGCTCGCTCAACAAGCACTACCATTTCTTTAATCTCCAAAATCCCTACTAACAGAAGGATATCTTCATTTAGTCCATCTTCAAACCTTTTGCACATTATTGCTTCATTCGATACACATTCACGCGCATACTAGCTTAATCTCATAAATTCACGTTCGTATTCAGTAACAGACATACAGCCCTGTTTAAGCTCGAGAAACTCTTTACGTTTCTGATCAATGAATCTCTGACTAATATATTTCATCCGAAATTCAGATTGGGAGAAATCCCACGTAACTCATTCACTCGGAACCATAGATATTAAAGTTTTCCACCAATGGTACGCCGTATCTCTCAGAAGTGAAACAACACACTTTACACATTCCTCAGGATTTAGAGACATTTCATCAGACACTCGTATTGTATTCTCTAACCAGAATTCGGCTCTTTTAGCATCATCATTTGTTGTAGCTCGAAACTCTTCAACCCCATACTTTCTAATCTTATCAACTGGTGGTTTACTAGACTGAATCGGACTCACAGAGGGCATGGCAGGAACTTGAGAAAGATTAACTGACGGTGGAGGTTGGTGTACAGTTAGATTGGTTCTAATGTATTGGGTGAACCATTCATTCATCATCTAATAGAAGGCTTGCTTAGCCTCACCATCACGGCTACTCGTAGCTGGTCTAGAATTAGCTTGCACCGTCCTTTGCGTGGGAGTAGACGCATTACTTCCTACATCGTCAGCTATAGCTCTATCGGGATCCATTTGCTATATAAAATCACATTTCAATGTCAGGGGTCATCACACTATCACAGATTTAGATATATGGCATGTATAGCTAGACTCACATACACTATGGTAGTCCTAGAACTGACTAAACCATAGCTCTGATACCAATAAAATGTAACACCCCTATCCCGTATCCGTCACCAGAATAGGTAAGGGGAATTACCAAACAAACAGAACATTTCAAACCAATTCAGAATCACCGATATCATATAACATCATTTCATAAGCAATCATCTCTTAAGATGGTCTACGAGACCTAAAATATACTTTTAGGAACAATCAGAACTAAACCAAACCCATTCTTAAATTTCAGAACTCAGAAAATCTTTCAATTCTGTTGAGGTCACACACTCGTGTGACCAAGCCGTGTACCTTACAAGGGCATTAAACACACCCACGTGAATCAGCCGTGCCAAAACAAGGCACCCATACTGACTTTTACCCACGGCCAATAGGCACGCCCGTGTGCTATGGCCGTGTGATACTTAGCTAGCTACTGACTTGAGCCGACGGCCATATGACACGCCCGTGTGTCAAGACCGTGTGATTTTTAAGAGGATACTGCTTTTCTTACACGGCCACAAGGCACGCTCGTGTCCCTTGTCCATGTGGCACAATGCATGCTTGATTTAAGCCAACTTGCCACCCCTAAATGGTTCTTTCCTACTAGCAATGTTAAACAAATTTCATGCAACAATTTTCAGCCATTTCCATGCTCAAAACATGCTTCATCACAACTAAATCATCATCATTCAATAACCCATTCAAAACCAATTCAAAACTTAACACAAACGTACCATTTGCTAGCCAACTTTTATGGCATAACATATATTTACAAATCAAAACTTAATACATAGACCTTCTAGCCTATACATGTCATACTTTAAAATATTTACACTTTTAAAAGTACCAAAATGAGTTTGATAGTGTGGTGACGATCCTCGACTATCCTCGAGCCTTCAGTAGCTACAATAACTGTAAAACAGATAGAAATCATACAGGTAAGGTACAAAGAGCTTAGTAAGCCAAATACAATTAGTCTAACTACTAAAGCTTATAAGTACAATTCAACCATAAAGATTCATAACTATTTCATAGAATAATTCATAAGCTTAACCATGCTCCTTTGTTTGCTTATATGACATGCCTTATTTCCAGATTCCAAACATATTTCACAGAGACAGAGTCTTTTATATTAAAAAATTTAATACGATACAAACATACCTGTATAGGTTTTACATTTCATATAATCATTCTCATATTTTGTACTCTATCATCAAAAAGTTCAGAAACGATACCAATACTCACAAACAAGTACAATGCCAACGTCCCTGACGTGGTCTTACATGTAATTCAATATCGATACCTCTGTCCCAGATAGGGTCTTACACGAAATCAGATACGATGCCAATGTCCCAGACATGGTCTTGTACGTAAATATCAATCGAGGCACGATATCTTTGATAGATGCCAACGTTCCTTTAGAAGCATACGGAGCTTTTCGGATACCAACATATTAACATAATTTACTCGAAAGGTATTCATCAAGATCTAAAGGCCATCGAATACAAATTAAATTTTGTATATGCAGAATTTAGTCAGTTTAACATGTAATTGTAATTTCATTTACCTCGTACGGATTTCGGACGGAAAGAGTCGACTATTCAACTGTTTTGGACTTCCCTCGATCTAAGTCCGATTTTCTTTGTTCTTGATCTAATACAATTCAAATTCAACCATCCAATCATTCATTCCACTCAAAATAATCCATGAAAACATATTTAGGGCACTTTTCATTTTAGCCCTTGCATTTTCACCCTTTGACAATTTAGTCCATTTTTAACAAAATCACAAATATGCAAAATTCACCAAGACTATAGCTTGGCCAAATATACATGGCTTTGATACCAACCCAAATAACATATTTAATTCACAATTTAGTCCTTCAAAACCTCATTTTTACAAATTAGCCCAAATAGCTCTATTTCATCAAAATTTAAAAACATCACAAAACTCATGATATCAACAATGGCATTTCATGAAATCTTTAATAGAAATAGATATTTAGACATGGGTTTTGAAGAATACAAAGCAACGATCACAGAAACGTAAAAATCATCAAAAACTGAGCAAAATAAGCTCACCTATTTAACTATGCACTAGCCGAACATCAAAATGCTTCAATGGCTTCTTCCTTCTCTTAATTTTCGACTGAACAAGGTGATAATAATGCCACCTTTTGTTTTGTTTTTATTATAATCAACATTATTTCACCTTTTACCAATTTGCCCATGGCTTATACCATTAAATTTCTACCAACTAATGTCCATCATTGTCTACCATTAATATAAATGGTAAACTTGACATGCAAGGACCTTTATTTTAAAAGCCAAACCAAATAGGTGCTTTAACATTTAGCACTCAACTTTTACACTTTACGCGATTTAATCCTTTTTCATAATTAAGCACAGAAATAAACAAATTAAATCACAGAAATTTCGTAGATATAAATGCACTTATCATAGACACAAAAAATAATATTAAAATATTTTTTAGACTTTAATTTCTGGTCCCAAAACCACTATTCCGACTAGGGTTAAAACCAGACTGTTACAACTTCAGCCTATCATGATACCTAAGTGGAAATGGGATAGAGTTATGGTGGATTTTGTATCTGGTTTACCGATGACACCGAGCAAGAAAGATGCAATCTGGGTTATTGTTGATAGATTGACTAAATCGGCTCATTTTGTTCCGTTACGTACAGATTACTCACTGGATAAGTTCACTGAATTATATGTCTCTCAGATTGTGAGATTACATGGTGTCCCTATATCCATTATTTCGGATAGAGATCCGAGGTTTACATCGCGGTTTTAGAAGAAACTGCAAGATGCACTAGGTACGAAATTACCTTTCAGTACTGCTTTCCATCCGCAAACAGATGGCCAGTCTGAGTGAATTATTCAGATACTTGAGGATATGTTGAGATGTTGCATTCTCGAGTTCGAAGGCACGTGGGAACGATACCTGCCTTTGATTGAATTTGCATATAATTACAGTTATCAATTGAGTATCAAAATGGCACCTTATGAGGCTTTGTATGGTCATAAATGTCGTACGCCATTGTACTGGACTGAGCTCAGTGAAAATAAGATACACGGAGTCGATTTGATCAGAGAAACTGAACAAAAAGTGAAAGTGATCTGTAAAAGTTTAAAAGCAGCATCAAATCATCAAAAATCTTATGTAGACTTGAAACGTAAAGATATAGAGTTTCAGATTGGAGATTAAGTATTCTTGAAAGTCTCATTGTGGAAGAAAATACTCAGATTCGATCGTAAAGGCAAATTGAGTTTGAGGTTTATTGGGTAGTATGAGGTTATGGAGCGTATCGGACCGGTTGCTTACAGACTGTTGTTGCCACCTGAGTTAGAAAAGATCCACAATGTATTCGACATTTCAATGCTTCAGAGGTATCAATCTGATCCTTTACATGTGATTAGTCCGTTTGAGATTGAAATTCAACCCGATATGACCTACGAAGAAGAACCGATTCACATCTAGACTCGTGAGGTTAAAGAGTTGCAGAATAAGAAGATTTCGTTAGTTAAAGTATTCTGGCATAAGCACGGAGTTGAGGAAGCAACATGAAAGCTAGAGGATACAATAATAGAATGTTATCCGAACCTATTCACCGGTAAGATTTTCAGGGACGAAAATCCCTAAAGGGCGAGAGTTGTAACAGCCCGATTTAAACCCTAATCAGAATGGTGGTTTTAGGACCACTAATTTGAGTCAGAAAAATATTTAAAAATTATTTTCTATGTTTATTTTGTGTGAATTTAAATTTGTGAAATTTTTGGTGATTTAATTCTGTCATTTGGGTGTCCAATTAAACAAAAGGGCTTAATCGCATAAATTGAAAATTTGATAGTTTTAATTGTAAGTACTGAATTAGTAATGGCTTTTTAAATGGAATCCCTTAAGTTGTAAATAGCCTATGTCTTTATAAGTGGTACGATGGTAGGTAAAAATTTAATAGTTTTTATATTATTTTATTTAAGTTATACATATATGTAAAATTAAGCTTTATTTTATAATAAGATATTATGTGTATATATATATTTATATTATAATGGATGAAATTGAAAGCCAACTCATGCCCATTAATTTATTTAAGAGACAAAAAAGGGTTTATAACATTAAGCTTGGTTATAATTTTAAAAGGGGTAATTTAGGGAACCAAGTTATAAATTATATAATATATGTTATATGTTATATCATAAAATTATCTTAAGCGCTCATATACTTCCATTGCTAAAACTTAAGCAAGAAAGAAAACAAAACAAAAAGTTAGGGTTCGGTTATATTCAGGCTTGATCAAGGTATGTGTTTAACTTAGTTTTTGATAATTTTATGTTTTTGAGATCGTTGCTTTGAGTACTACAAAACCCATGCTTAAATTTTGAATTTTTTATGAATATTTTAAGTTATGCCATTAATGAGAGCTTGTGATTTTTATTTTTTTGATGATGAAATATGAAAGATAGGTGTTGGATTAACATATTTTGTATTGGAATTTTTGATGATTTTGAGTAATTAGGACTTAATTGCAAAAATAAAAAGTTGAGGGACTAAATTGTGAAATTGATGGAAAATATGGACTTGTATGTATATAGGGAGCATTCGGTCTAACTAGAGTGTAGCCAAATTTTGTGTATTTTGTGTTTTATGCAATAGGGACTAAATTGAAAAAATTTCAAATATTAGGGGTAAAATGGTAATTTGCCCATTTGTGTGTTTTTGGACAAAAGTGAATGAAAATATGTTTGAATGAGCTTAATTTGGATATGTTTAGATCAAGAACCAAAGAAACCGGATTTAGATCAGGGAAAAACCAAAGTTATCGACTAGCAGCCTTGTCCCGTTTTACGATGTCCAAGGTAAGTTTATAAGCAAATAGACATGTTTGTTGGTAGTTTAATGTTATAATTACTTGTTGTTATGAATATTAGAAACTAAATATATTGTGGCCAAATGTGAATAAATGTGGCTACTACATTTTCAAGTCCAATTCGACCGAGATACGACGTTCGAAAGCCCCGTATGAACCTTAGGAATAACTAGGATACATATGTCATGACATAGGATACTGATTTATGTGTGCAAGTAAGTCCATGGCATTGATTTGTGATTCCGATATGTGTTTACGAGTAAGACCCTATCTAGGACAGTGGCATCATTTGAGGTTACATGTAAGACCACGTCTGGGACGTTGGCTTTGTACGATTTATGTGATTATCTGAGTGTCCTATTAAATTTCGAATGGTTCATCAGAAAATGATAAGCTATGTTTAAAAAGGTAAAACGAGATAAATGCTAGGTATGAATTAGTTTATTACCAAGTTAAGGTAAGTAAGTAAGTAATTAGTATTTGTTATAATGTGTTATTGAATAAGTAGGGATGGTGAAATTTTATTATAATAGTTGAAATCGATAAAGATGAACATAAATGTATTGTGTTTGTCTTCGAATGATATGTGGTATGTTTATTAATGGTAACAAGTATATTCGGTCATTTGGGTAATGTACATATGATGGTATATATATTATGATGCTTGAGTAGAAGTTATGAATATATGTGAATTCAATTGTTTAATGATGTCTTGGCTTGTAAATGGAATATGAATTATTTATGTTGGTTTTATAGGTATTCGGCCAAGGTGAAAATTTTGTATAAAATGAAATATCATGAATGAATATGGTAGTTTGAGACTAAGTATACTCATATTAGTATAGTTCGGTTAAATTTACTAAGAGATAGTTATATTATTAGTTGTTTATTTTCTTATAGCTTACTAAGCTATAGTAGTTTATCATGTGAATATTTGTTTCTATTTTATAGATTTTTGCAAGTCAAGCTACAAGTTCGGGATTGTCTATGAAGCTCATCACACTATCCTCTATTTAGGGTACTTTTATAAGTTAAATTAAAGATTATGGCATGTATATGCTAAAGTATGTTTTGGAAATGTTAATTTTAGGTTGTGTATAAAGCCATACGAAAATGGCTAATATGCTATGAAAGTATGTGAAGGCACTTCAACATCTTCGTCCATGTCAAGCACAACGAAATCAATAGGGAATATAAATTTATCTACTTTTAGAAGTACGTCCTCTATAATTCCCCTAGGATATTTAACAGATCTATCAGCTAATTGAATACTCATCCTAGTGGGTTTAGATTCCCCAAGACCAAGTTGTTTAAACATTTTATATGGCATCAAATTAATGCTGGCGCCTAAATCAGCTAGTGCTTTATCAACATTCAAACTACCAATTAAACAGGGGATAGTAAAACTTCCTGGGTCTTTCAGTTTGGTTGGCAGTTTGTTTTAGAGTATGGCTGAGCACTTTTCATTAAGCTCCACTATAGATAAGTCTTCAAACATCCTTTTGTTTGTTGGAAGCTCCTTTAAGAATTTTGCATATGTAGGCATCTACGATATGGCTTCAACAAAAGGTAAGTTAATATGAAGTTGCTTAAAAAGTTCAAGAAATTTACCGAATTGTGCATCCATGCGGTCTTTCTTCAACTTTGCTGGGTATAGGATTGGTGGTTTATATTCTATACTCACTGATTTTGGGTCATTTTGGCCTACCACATTCTTACCTTTGCTTACCACCGTTTCTGGCCTTGGTTTTGCAACTAACCCTTTCTCATCTTGAATGGCAATCGCGTTAAGTTGCTCCATTGGGTTAGATTGTGACAGCCCTAAATTGACCCTAGTCGGGAAGTGGTTTCGGGACCGCTAAACCGAGTCACCGAAGTATTTGAATGTGATATTTATTGTCTAGAATATGTGAATATGAATGTGTGAAAGTTTTAAGCTTCGATTTAGTCGATTGCATGTGAATTTAGTTAATAGGACTTATGTGAGAGAATTTAGAAATGTGCTAGGCAAATGTAAGTGGCCTATTAATGCATGTTATAAAGATGATGGGTTTGCATGTCAAATTACCCAACATTTGAACTAGTGGCCGGCCATGCTATGGGTTAAAACCTATTATAAACATGTTGTGTTAATGCTTTATGTTAGAAATAATAAAATAAAAAGGGTTAGTAATAAAATAATGGAAATTGGGGGGGTGATGAAAAAAAAAGAAAAAAAGTTCTCATTTTGTTCTTCTTGACCGAAAAATCAAAGGAAAGAAAGGAAGAAAGGTTGAAGAGGTTCGGCCATGCCTGTAACTAGGCTAAGGTATGTTTGATGTTGTTCCATGAGATTCATGCATATTTTTAGTTGTTAGCTTGAGTTCTACCTAGCCCATGGTTTAAATCTTTGCTATGTGATGGAGATGATACTCGGCCATGGGTGTTGTCTTCTTGGTTGGTGTTTGATGTTATGGTGATGAGGCATGAAGATGATTGAATTTGAGTGCTTAATAAAAAGGATTGAATGTGAGTATGTGTGAGAATTTGAAAAGGATGGGTCTTAACAACTTCATGAAGTATTCGGCCATGGTGCTAAAATGTTGTATTGTGTTTAAACTTAGAATTTTTAGTCATATGGATGTGTCTTGTTGTATGAGTGCTTGAACAAACTATGATTAAATGGATGCATAGATTCAAAGTGGGAAGAATTGGCTATTATGCTTGATACTAATGCCGAATATGAGAATGTTGTACTTGAAAAAAAGAAAATGTAGGTGAACATGACAAGTGTATTCGGCTTAGGGCATAAGGATATGAAAATTTTGGGTATTTATTTTTGATTGTGTGTGCATGACTATGGATAGTTGGCTGCCAAAAATATTATAAATACATGGTGTATGTTAAATTTATTAAGCTACAAAACATTATACATGTTCGGCCAAAGTAAATTATTTGAGTAAAGTATATCTTGATGGTACATTTCGGCTAGTATAAAATGTATATGGATGTCGTATGACTATGTTTGATTTGGGAAGTAAATTGTTTGATTTAGCTCAAGAGCCTAAAGGATCAAAGTTGGATAAGGGGAAGGAAAAAGTGATCGAATAGCCGTCGAAATTGTTCGACAACATCCGAGGTAAGTCTTTGAGTAATGGAACTTAGTTTATGATTTGATTAAGTTATGACATATAAGCATAACAAATAAACAGTGATATAATGATTTTACTTGACTTATATGTCGAGATAATTAGTTATACCTATGACGGGTTGTCGAATGTGCATAGAGATCATGTCATAAAGTAAATCAATTTATGCTCTTTGTATGTGGCTATTGAGCCGAAAATGGGAATGATTGATAAGTGTCTTGTGTTTGGGTTCTAGTGATGAAAATGAAATATAGATGTGACATGATTTATTGATATACGTGCATGAATATTCGGATGAAAATCGGGCTAAGTCCCGAAGGCATTTGTGCGAGTTACTATAATCGGGCTAAGTCCCGAAGACAGTTGAGCGAGTAGCTATATCCGGCTAAATCCCGAAGGTACTTGGTTTGGGAATGAGCGATCTTGCTGTAATAATTTCAATTAATACACTCGTAAAATCCCAACTATGAGGTATGTTTCGTATATGCATTGGAATAGTTGATTCCTTTTAAATAGTATTCGCTCAGTCGATTAATAAGCTTTCGGCCTTTGGTTAAGTTGATCCCTTATGTATGAATATAAGGGTTAGAAATGTGAAGTAGGTATGATTTTGAGAATATGTGTATATGAAATTATCCGTTTGGTCATATGAATGCTATACTTCAGTTGTGCCTAATTTCATTGCTCAAAACTTACTAAGCATTAAATGCTTATTCCGTTTCTTTGATTCTCTATTTTATAGATTTTGGTTCGTCAGCTATCGGACTCGGGAGTGTCAAAGTCGAAGTCGCCCACACTATCAAAGCCCATTTGGTACTCTTTTAGTTCAACTCTGATAATGGCATGTATAGGGCTGCCCTTTTGTTGTTAGTCAAGTACTTTGGTATTGTATATATTTGGATAGCCATGTGAAAATGGCTTAAATATTTTGAGCATAGCATTATAATCATTTTGTATATATATGGTTATTGAGAGGTGTGGAAATGCTTGGCAATGATTAGCCATTGGAATGGTTAATCACGATCATATTTTCGTGCTATGTATGTTAAAGGGCTAGTTGAATCATGGAAATTATGAAATAGGTAAAGTCTACCTTAAAAATAGATGCCGACAGCAACAGTGATGTGAATTTGAAAAATCACTAAAAATAGTAGGAATGGAATTAAATATTGAATAAATTATTTAATCGAACCTTGATGAGTCTATTTTCATATGAAAGTAACGAAACGATCATATGAGCCGTATTTTATGAGATGTTTAAGTTTTCGTGAAATAGGGCCAGAGCGATTTCTGGATCCCCTTTTCCGACTTTCGAAATTCTTTATAAATTAAAAAGAGATAATTAGAAGTCATTCCATATATGTATAGATTCCTTTTCGAGTTTATTTTCTTCAGAAACAAACGGCATAAGTATTGAAGCCTTGTACAGGGAGATATCCAAGTCGTAATGCACGAAGGTCAGAATGGTCGAACCCTGTAACAGGGGAGACTTTAACTAATAAACTGTACTAATTGGCTTGACAAAAAATTCTAGAAAAAAATTTGTGGATTGATATATGAGTCTAGTTTCAGGGAAAATTTACGGAATCAGTTTTCGAGTTTTGGAACTCGAGATATGATTTTTAAAGTGACTATGATGTAGTTAACCAGCTTGCCTGGAATTTTAAAATCAACTGTGTTAATTAATGAAATAAGTCTGTTAACACCTCGTGTTCGACTCCGGCAACGGTCTTGGGTACGGGGTGTTACAATTTTATTGGTATCAGAGCTACGGTTTAGTCGATTCTAGGACTACCGTAATACGTTTGGGTCTAGCTATACATGCCATTATGTGATTATTTGATAGTGTGGTGATTTCTGACAATTGAAAATGTGTTTATTTATAGTAATGGATCCTGATCCCAACCGAGCGGTAGCTGATGATTTTGAGAGTGTAGCGCCTGCTCCCGCACAAGTGACAGCGCCGGCGGACTCTCAACCTATTGCTAGTAATCCGAATGATGAAGCTAGACAAGCTTTTTATAGCGTGATGAATGATTGGTTCAACCAATACATTCGAATTAATACGGCTGTTCCACAACCCCCATTCCCAACTAATACAACCCCCGCACCTGCAATACCTCTGGTAACTGACCAAATAAGGTCAAATAAGCCCCCGGTTGACAGAATCTGAAAACACGGGGCTACTGAATTTAAAGCTACGGACAGCGACGATGCCGAGGAAGCTGAATTTTGGTTGGACAACACTATTCGGGTACTTGATGAACTATCTTGTACACCCGATGAATGCCTAAAGTGTACTATCTCCTTGCTACGTGATTCTGCCTACTATTGGTGGAATACGTTGATTTCTGTTGTGCCCAGATAGCAAGTAACTTGGGAGTTTTTCCAAACTGAGTTTCAGAAAAAGTATATCAGTCAAAGATTCATTGATCAAAAACAGAAGGAATTTCTTGAACTTAAACAAGATTCCATGTCGGTTACTGATTATGAACGAAAGTTTGTAAGGCTTAGCCGGCATGCTCGAGAATGCATTTCTTCAGAAGCTGTGATGTGTAAATGTTTCGAGAAAGGACTGAACGATGATATAAAGCTGTACGTTGGCATTTTAGAAATCCAAGAATTTGCGGTACTTGTCGAACGAGCTTGCAAAGCCGAAGAGCTCAGTAAGGAGAAAAGAAAAGCTGATATGGGAGCAAAGGAGTTTCGTAAGAGATCTTCGGGAAAGCCCGTTCAACAGTCATCGAAGAAATTTAGAGATGACTTAGGCCGGTCTAGAGACACTTCGGGTTTTTCTAGACGAGATCGTGATCGACCCCTTGTGAGTACACGAGTCACTTCGATCGCCAGTGTTGGAAATGATCGTCGAGACAGAACGGAGTGCCAGTATTGTGGTAAATGGCATTCGGGGAGTTGTAGATTCCATGACCGCTCCTGTTACAAGTGCGGATCAGATGACCACTTTATTAAAGATTGCCCGAGATTGTCTAAACAGAATGTAAATCAGAGTGGGAAACCGGGTGCTACCACTGCTCGGGGTAGACCATCTAGGAATACGACCAATGCTAGTGGTGGTCAGAGAGGATCTAGAGATGCTACAACCAGATCTGAGGCTCAGGCTCATGCTCCTGCTAATGCTATACGAGCACGCGAGGATGCTTCCTCGCCAGATGTTATTACCAGTACTTTTACTCTCTTTGATACTAATGTGATTGCTTTGATTGACCCTGGTTCTACTCATTCTTATATATGTGAAACCTTAGCATCCAGTAAGACTTTACCTGTTGAGTCTACTGAGTTTGTAATTCGGGTGTCAAATCCCTTGGGTTGTTACGTGCTTGTCGACAAAGTGTGTAAGAAATGTCCCCTAGTAATCTGAGGTTCCTGTTTTCTGGCCGATTTGATGCTTTTACCGTTTGATGAATTTGATGTTATCCTCGGTATGGATTGGTTGATCGTACATGATGCAATTGTAAATTGCAAAAGAAAAACCATCGATTTGAGGTGTGTAAATAACGAGATAATTCGAGTTGAGTCTACTGACTTGAATAGGTTGCCAGCTATAATATCATGAATGTTGGCTCAGAAATATGTAAGAAAGGGGTGTGAAGCATACCTTGCGTATGTACTTGATGACAAAGAGTTAGAAAAGAAGCCTGAATCTGTGCCGGTGGTTTTTGAATATCTAGATGTTTTTTCCGAAGAATTACTGGGTTTACCACTTATTCGGGAGGTAGAGTTTGGCATCGAGCTTGTACCTGGGACTACACCGATTTCGATAGCTCCGTATCGTATGGCACCAACGGAATTAAAGGAATTGAAAGCTCAGTTGGAAGAGTTGATGGATAGAGGTTTCGCTCAACCAAGTTTCTCACCTTGGGGTGCACCAGTATTGTTTGTGAAAAAGAAGGATGGAACCATGAGGTTGTGCATCGACTATCGTCAGCTGAATAAGGTGACAATAAACAATAAATATCCGATACTGCGCATTGACGATTTGTTTGATCAACTAAATGGAGCCTCGGTGTTTTCAAAAATAGATTTGAGATCGGGTTATTATCAGTTGCGAATTCGAGATTCGGATATACCCGAAACTGCTTTCAGAACGAGATACGGTCACTACGAATTCTTAGTGATGCCGTTTGGGCTCACTAATGCCCCCGCGGTATTTATGGATCTGATGAATCAGATCTTCAGACCGTATTTAGATCGGTTTGTAGTTGTTTTTATCAATGATATTTTGGTCAATTCGAGAAATGAAACCGATCATGCTGAGCACCTGGGATTAGTGTTGCAAATTTTACGGGATAAGCAGTTGTATGCTAAGTTCAGTAAGTGTGAGTTCTGGTTAAGAGAGGTTAGCTTCTTGGGACATGTGGTATCTGCATCGGGTATTCGAGTTGATCCGAGCAAAATTTCAGCCATACTTAACTGGAAGCCTCCGAGAAATATTACTGAAGTTCAGAGCTTTTTGGGACTTGCCTGTTACTATAGACGGTTTGTAAAAGGTTTTTCGATGATAGCCACACCAATGACGAAACTACTTCAGAAAGATGTTCAGTTTGAATGGACAGAAAAGTGTCAGAAAAGTTTCGCTCAATTGAAAACTCATTTGACGGAAGCTCCAGTACTAGTGCAGCCCGAATCAGGCAAGAAGTTCGTCAATTACAGTGATGCATCCTTACTTGGGTTGGGTTGTGTATTGATGCAAGAAGGTCGAGTTGTAGCTTATGCGTCGAGACAATTGAAGCCATATGAGAAAAATTATCCAACCCATGATCTCGAATTAGCTGCCATCGTATTCGCTTTGAAAATATGGCGACATTACTTATTTCGTGAGAAGTGCCATGTATTTTTGGATCACAAAAGTCTCAAATATTTGATGACTCAAAGAGACTAGAATCTGCGACAAAGACGTTGGCTCGAGTTGTTAAAAGATTATGAGCTTGTCATTGACTATCACCCAGGAAAGGCTAATGTGGTTGCGGATGCTTTGAGTCGTAAATCACTATTTGCTTTACGAGTGATGAATGTACACTTGTCTGTTCTATCCGACAATGTGTTAGTAGCGGAATTAAAGGCTAGACCATTGTTGATTCATCAAATTCGTGAAGCTCAGAAAGTCGATGATGAATTAGTTGCAAAACGGGCTGAATGTGTTTCAAATATGGAATCAGAGTTTCAAATTGATGATGACGATTGTTTGAAGTTTAGAAGTCGTTTGTGTGTTCCAAGAAATTCAGAACTTATTTCGATGATTCTGAACGAAGCTCATTGTAGCCGAATGTCAATTCACCCGGGGAGTACGAAAATGTACAACGATCTGAGACGTCAGTTTTGGTGGCAGGGTATGAAATGAGACATTTCCGATTTTGTTTCGAAGTGTTTAATATGCCAACAAGTGAAAGCGAAACATCAAGTGCCTACAAGTTTACTTCAGCCGATCATGATACCTGAATGGAAATGGGAACAAATCACGATGGATTTTGTATTTGGGTTACCATTGTCGGCGAGTAAGAAAGATGCGATTTGGGTTGTTGTTGATAGACTAACTAAGTCGGCTCATTTTATTCCCGTACGTACGGATTATTCATTGGATAAACTAGCTGAATTGTATGTTTCTCAGATTGTGAGATTACACGGGGTACTCATTTCTATTGTGTCGGATTGAGATCCGAGATTCACCTCGCGATTTTGGAAGAAATTGCAAGAAGCTTTGGGTACCAAGTTGCATTTTAGCACCGCTTTTCATCCCCAAGCCAATGGTCAATCCAAGCGGATAATTCAGATACTCGAGGATATGTTGAGATGTTGCATCCTTGAGTTTAGTGGTTCATGGGAACGGTATCTATCTTTGATTGAATTCGCTTACAACAATAGTTTTCAATCAAGTATTAAGATGGCACCTTACGAGGCTTTGTACGATCGTAAATGCCGTACACCATAGTTCTGGACCGAGCTCGGTGAAAGTAAAATTTTTGGAGTTGATTTGATTAAAGATGCTGAGCGGAAAGTAAAAATAATTCATGAAAGTTTGAAGGCAGCATCGGATCGTCAGAAGTCGTACGCGGATTTGAAACGAAAAGACATTGAGTATCAGGTGGGAGATAAAGTGTTTCTTAAAGTTTCACCTTGGAAAAAAGATACTCAGATTTGGGCGTAAGGGCAAATTGAGTCCGAGGTTCATCGGGCCATATGAAATATCCGAACAAGTCGGTCCAGTTGCGTATAGATTGATTTTACCCCCTGAACTTGAAAAGATTCACGACGTCTTTCATGTTTCGATGCTTCGACGTTATAGATCTGATCCATCGCACATAATTAATCCATCAGAGGTTGAAATTCAATCCGATATGAGTTATGAAGAAGAACCGATCGTATCCTAGCTCGTGAAGTGAAAGAGTTACGAAACAAAAAAGGTTCCTTTAGTAAAAGTGTTATGGCTCAAACACGGGATGGAAGAAGCTACTTGGGAACCCGAGAACTCTATGAAAGAATGATACCCAAACCTATTTACCGGTAAGATTTTCGGGGACGAAAATTTTTTAAAGTGGGGGAGAGTTGTGACAGCCCTAAATTGACCCTAGTCGGGAAGTGGTTTCGGGACCGCTAAACCGAGTCACCGAAGTATTTGAATGTGATATTTATTGTCTAGAATATGTGAATATGAATGTGTGAAAGTTTTAAGCTTCGATTTAGTCGATTGCATGTGAATTTAGTTAATAGGACTTATGTGAGAAAATTTAGAAATGTGCCAGGCAAATGTAAGTGGCCTATTAATGCATGTTATAAAGATGATGGGTTTGCATGTCAAATTACCCAAAATTTGAACTAGTGGCCGGCCATGCTATGGGTTAAAACCTATTATAAACATGTTGTGTTAATGCTTTATGTTAGAAATAATAAAATAAAAAGGGTTAGTAATAAAATAATGGAAATTGGGGGGTGATGAAAAAAAAAGAAAAAAAGTTCTCATTTTGTTCTTCTTGACCGAAAAATCAAAGGAAAGAAAGGAAGAAAGGTTGAAGAGGTTCGGCCATGCTTGTAACTAGGCTAAGGTATGTTTGATGTTGTTCCATGAGATTCATGCATATTTTTAGTTGTTAGCTTGAGTTCTACCTAGCCCATGGTTTAAATCTTTGCTATGTGATGGAGATGATACTCGGCCATGGGTGTTGTCTTCTTGGTTGGTGTTTGATGTTATGGTGATGAGGCATGAAGATGATTGAATTTGAGTGCTTAATAAAAAGGATTGAATGTGAGTGTGTGTGAGAATTTGAAAAGGATGGGTCTTAACAACTTCATGAAGTATTCGGCCATGGTGCTAAAATGTTGTATTGTGTTTAAACTTAGAATTTTTAGTGATATGGATGTGTCTTGTTGTATGAGTGCTTGAACAAACTATGATTAAATGGATGCATAGATTCAAAGTGGGAAGAATTGGCTACTATGCTTGATGCTAATGCCGAATATAAGAATGTTGTACTTGAAAAAAAGAAAATGTAGGTGAACATGACAAGTGTGTTCGGCTTAGGGCATAAGGATATGAAAATTTTGGGTATTTATTTTTGATTGTGTGTGCATGACTATGGATAGTTGGCTGCCAAAAATATTATAAATACATGGTGTATGTTAAATTTATTAAGCTACAAAACATTATACATGTTCGGCCAAAGTAAATTATTTGAGTAAAGTATATCTTGATGGTACGTTTCGGCTAGTATAAAATGTATATGGATGTCGTATGACTATGTTTGATTTGGGAAGTTAATTGTTTGATTTAGCTCAAGAGCCTAGAGGATCAAAGTTGGATAAGGGGAAGGAAAAAGTGATCGAATAGCCGTCGAAATCGTTCGACAACATCCGAGGTAAGTCTTTGAGTAATGGAACTTAGTTTATGATTTGATTAAGTTATGACGTATAAGCATGACAAATAAACAGTGATATAATGATTTTACTTGAATTATATGTCGAGATAATTAGTTATACCTATGACGGGTAGTCGAATGTGCATAGAGATCATGTCATAAAGTAAATCAATTTATGCTCTTTGTATGTGGCTATTGAGCCGAAAATGGGAATGATTGATAAGTGTCTTGTGTTTGAGTTCTAGTGATGAAAATGAAATATAGATGTGATATGATTTATTAATATACGTGGATGAATATTCGGATGATAACCGGGCTAAGTCCCGAAGGCATTTGTGCGAGTTACTATATCCGGGCTAAGTCCCGAAGGCAGTTGAGCGAGTAGCTATATCCGGCTAAATCCCGTACGTACTTGGTTTGGTAATGAGCGATCTTGCTGTAATAATTTCAATTAATACGCTCGTAAAATCCCAACGATGAGGTATGTTTCGTATATGCATTGGAATAGTTTATTTTTTTAAATAGTATTCACTCAGTCGATTAATAAGCTTCTGGCCTTTGGTTAAGTTGATCCCTTATGTATGAATATAAGGGTTGAAATGTGAAGTAGGTATGATTTTGAGAATATGTGTATATGAAATTATCCGTTTGGTCACATGAATGCTATACTTCAGTTGTGCCTAATTTCATTGCTCAAAACTTATTTGAAATGTGAAGTAGGTATGATTTTGAGAATATGTGTATATGAAATTATCCGTTTGGTCATATGAATGCTATACTTTAGTTGTGCCTAATTTCATTGCTCAAAACTTACTAAGCATTAAATGCTTATTCCGTTTCTTTGATTCTCTGTTTTATAGATTTTGGTTCGTCAGCTATCGGACTCGGGAGTGTCAAAGTCGAAGTCACCCACACTATCAAAGCCCTTTTGGTACTCTTTTAGTTGAACTCTGATAATGGCATGTATAGGCTGCCCTTTTGTTGTTAGTCAAGTCCTTTGGTATTGTATATATTTGGATAGCCATGCGAAAATGTCTTAAATATTTTGAGCATAGCATTATAATCATTTTGTATATATATGGTTATTGAGAGGTGTGGAAATGCTTGGCAATGATTAGCCATTGGAATGGTTAATCACGATCATATTTTCGTGCTATGTATGTTAAAGGGCTAGTTGAATCATGGAAACTATGGAATAGGTAAAGTCTACCTTAAAAACAGATGCCGACAGCAGCAGTGATGTGAATTTGAAAAATCACTAAAAATAGTAGGAATGGAATTAAATATTGAATAAATTATGTAATCTAACCTTGATGAGTCTATTTTCATATGAAAGTAACGAAACGATCATATGAGCCGTATTTTATGAGATGTTTAAGTTTTCGTGAAACATGGCCAGAGCGATTTCTGGATCCCCTTTTCCGATTTTCGAAATTCATTATAAATTAAAAAGAGATAATTAGAAGTCATTCCATATATGTATAGATTCCTTTTCGAGTCTAGTTTCTTCAGAAACAAACGGCATAAGTATTGAAGCCTTGTACAGGGAGATATCCAAGTCGTAATGCGCGAAGGTCAGAATGGTCGAACCCTGTAACAGGGGAGACTTTAACTAATAAACTGTACTAATTGTCCCAACCAAAAATTCTAGAAAAAATTCGTGGATGGATATATGAGTCTAGTTTCAGGGAAAATTTACGGAATCAGTTTTTGAGTTTTGGAACTCGAGATATGATTTTTAAAGTGATTGTGATGCAGTTAACCAGCTTGTCTGGAATTTTAAAATGAACTGTGTTAATAAATGAAATAAGTCTGTTAACACCTCGTGTTCGACTCCGGCAATGGTCTTGGGTACGGAGTGTTACAATTATATTGGTATCAGAGCTACGGTTTAGTCGATTCTAGGACTACCGTAATACATTTGGGTCTAGCTATACATGCCATTATGTGATTATTTGATAGTGTGGTGATTTCTGACAATTGAAAATGTGTTTATTTATAGTAATGGATCCCGATCCCAACCGGGCGGTAGCTGATGATCTTGAGAGTGTAGCGCCTGCTCCCGCACAAGGGACAGCGCCGGCGGACTCTCAACCTATTGCTAGTAATCCGAATGATGAAGCTAGACAAGCTTTTTATAGCGTGATGAATGATTGGTTCAACCAATACATTCGAACTAATACGGCTGTTCCACAACCCCCATTCCCGACTAATACAACCCCTGCACCTGCAATACCTCCGGTAACTGACCAAATAAGGTCAAATAAGCCCCCGGTTGACAGAATTCGAAAACACGGGGCTGCTGAATTTAAAGCTATGGACAGCGACGATGCCGAGCAAGCTGAATTTTGGTTGGACAACACTATTCGGGTACTTGATGAACTATCTTGTACACCCGATGAATGCCTAAAGTGTACTATCTCCTTGCTACGTGATTCTGCCTACTATTGGTGGAATACGTTGATTTCTGTTGTGCCCAGAGAGCAAGTAACTTGGGAGTTTTTCCAAATCGAGTTTCGGAAAAAGTATATCAGTCAAAGATTCATTGATCAAAAACGGAAGGAATTTATTGAACTTAAACAAGATTCCATGTCGATTACTGATTATGAACGAAAGTTTGTAAGGCTTAGCCGGTATGCTCGAGAATGCAGTTCTTCAGAAGCTGTGATGTGTAAACATTTCGAGGATGGACTGAACGATGATATAAAGCTGTATGTTGGCATTTTAGAAATCCGAGAATTTGTGGTACTTGTCGAACGAGCTTGCAAAGCCGAAGAGCTCAGTAAGGAGAAAAGAAAAGCAGATATGGGAGCAAAGGAGTTTCGTAAGAGATCTTTGGGAAAGCCCGTTCAACAGTCATCGAAGAAATTTAGAGATGACTTAGGCCGGTCTAGAGACACTTCGGGTTTTTCTAGACGAGATCGTGATCGACCCGCTGTGAGTACACGAGTCACTTCGGTCGCCAGTGTTGGAAATGATCGTCGAGACAGAACGGAGTGCCAGTATTGTGGTAAATGGCATTCGGGGAGTTGTAGATTCCATGACCGCTCCTGTTACAAGTGCGGATCAGTTGACCACTTTATTAAAGATTGCCCGAGATTGTCTAAACAGAATGTAAATCAGAGTGGGAAACCGGGTGCTACCACTGCTCGGGGTAGACCATCTAGGAATACGGGCAATGCTAGTGGCGGTCAGAGAGGATCTAGAGATGCTACAACCAGATCTGAGGCTCAGGCTCATGCTCCTGCTAGAGCTAATGCTATACGAGCACGCGAGGATGCTTCCTCGCCAGATGTTATTACCGGTACTTTTACTCTCTTTGATACTAATGTGATTGCTTTGATTGACCCTGGTTCTACTCATTCTTATATATGTGAAACCTTAGCATCCAGTAAGACTTTACCTGTTGAGTCTACTGAGTTTGTAATTCGGGTGTCAAATCCCTTGGGTCGTTACGTGCTTGTCGACAAAGTGTGTAAGAAATGTCCCCTAGTAATCTGAGGTTCCTGTTTTCCGGTCGATTTGATGCTTTTACCGTTTGATGAATTTGATGTTATCCTCGGTATGGATTGGTTGACCGTACATGATGCAATTGTAAATTGCAAAAGAAAAACCATCGATTTGAGGTGTGTAAATAACGAGATAATCCGAGTTGAGTCTACTGACTTGAATAGGTTGCCAGCTGTAATATCATGAATGTTGGCTCAGAAATATGTAAGAAAGGGGTGTGAAGCATACCTTGCGTATGTACTTGATGACAAAGAGTTAGAAAAGAAGCCTGAATCTGTGCCGGTGGTTTGTGAATATCTGGATGTTTTTTCCGAAGAATTACCGGGTTTACCACGTATTCGGGAGGTAGAGTTTGGCATCGAGCTTGTACCTGGGACTACACCGATTTCGATAACTCTGTATCGTATGGCACCAACGGAATTAAAGGAATTGAAAGCTCAGTTGCAAGAGTTGATGGATAGAGGTTTCGCTCAACCAAGTTTCTCACCTTGGGGTGCACCAGTATTGTTTGTGAAAAAGAAGGACGGAACCATGAGGTTGTGCATCGACTATCGTCAGCTGAATAAGGTGACAATAAAGAATAAATATCCGATTCTACGCATTGACGATTTGTTTGATCAACTAAAGGGAGCCTCGGTGTTTTCAAAATAGATTTGAGATCGGGTTATTATCAGTTGCGAATTCGATATTCGGATATACCCGAAACTGCTTTCAGAACGAGATACGGTCACTACCAATTCTTAGTGATGCCGTTTGGGCTCACTAATGCCCCCGCGGTATTTATGGATCTGATGAATCAGATCTTCAGACCGTATTTAGATCGGTTTGTAGTTGTGTTTATCGATGATATTTTGGTCTATTCGAGAAATGAAATCGATCATGCTGAGCACCTGGGATTAGTGTTGCAAATTTTACGGGATAAGCAGTTGTATGCTAAGTTCAGTAAGTGTGAGTTCTGGTTAAGAGAGGTTAGCTTCTAGGGACATGTGGTATCTACATCGGGTATTCGAGTTGATCCGAGCAAAGTTTCAGCCATACTTAACTGGAAGCCTCCGAGAAATATTACTGAAGTTCAGAGCTTTTTGGGACTTGCCGGTTACTATAGACGGTTTGTAAAAGGTTTTTCGATGATAGCCACACCAATGACGAAACTACTTCAGAAAGATGTTAAGTTTGAATGGACAGAAAAGTGTCAGAAAAGTTTCGCTCAATTGAAAACTCATTTGACGGAAGCTCCAGTACTAGTGCAGCCCGAATCAGGCAAGGAGTTCGTCATTTACAGTGATGCATCGTTACTTGGGTTGGGTTGTGTATTGATGCAAGAAGGTCGAGCTGTAGCTTATGCGTCGAGACAATTGAAGCCACATGAGAAAAATTATCCAACCCATGATCTCGAATTAGCTGCCATCGTATTCGCTTTGAAAATATGGCGACATTACTTATTTGGTGAGAAGTGCCATGTATTTTTGGATCACAAAAGTCTCAAATATTTGATGACTCAAAGAGACTAAAATCTGCGACAAAGACGTTGGCTCGAGTTGTTAAAAGATTATGAGCTTGTCATTGACTATCACCCAGGAAAGGCTAATGTGGTTGCGGATGCTTTGAGTCGTAAATCACTGTTTGCTTTACGAGTGATGAATTGACACTTGTTTGTTCTATCCGACAATGTGTTAGTAGCGAAATTAAAGGCTAGACCATTGTTGATTCATCAAATTCGTGAAGCTCAGAAAGTCGATGATGAATTAGTTGCAAAACGGGCTGAATGTGTTTCGAATATGGAATCAGAGTTTCTAATTGATGATGACGATTGTTTGAGGTTCAAAAGTCATTTGTGTGTTCCAAGAAATTCAGAACTTATTTCGATGATTCTGAACGAAGCTCATTGTAGCCGAATGTCAATTCACCAGGGGAGTACGAAAATGTACAACGATCTGAGACGTCAGTTTTGGTGGCAGGGTATGAAATGAGACATTTCCGATTTTGTTTCGAAGTGTTTAATATGCCAACAAGTGAAAGCGAAACATCAAGTGCCTACAGGTTTACTTCAGCCGATCATGATACCTGAATGGAAATGGGAACAAATCACGATGGATTTTGTATTTGGGTTACCATTGTCGGCGAGTAAGAAAGATGCGATTTGGGTTGTTGTTGATAGACTGACTAAGTCGGCTCATTTTATTCCCGTACGTACGGATTATTCATTGGATAAACTAGCTGAATTGTATGTTTCTCAGATTGTGAGATTACACGGGGTACTCATTTCAATTGTGTCGGATTGAGATCCGAGATTCAACTCGCGATTTTGGAAGAAATTGCAAGAAGCTTTGGGTACCAAGTTGCATTTTAGCACCGCTTTTCATCCCCAAGCCAATGGTCAATCCAAGCGGATAATTCAGATACTCGAGGATATGTTGAGATGTTGCATCCTTGAGTTTAGTGGTTCATGGGAACGGTATCTATCTTTGATTGAATTCGCTTACAATAATAGTTTTCAATCAAGTATTAAGATGGCACCTTACGAGGCTTTGTACGGTCGTAAATGCCGTACACCATAGTTCTGGACCGAGCTCGGTGAAAGTAAAATTTTTGGAATTGATTTGATTAAAGATGCTGAGCGGAAAGTAAAAATAATTCGTGAAAGTTTGAAGGCAGCATCGGATCGTCAGAAGTCGTACGCGGATTTGAAACGAAAAGACATTGAGTATCAGGTGGGAGATAAAGTGTTTCTTAAAGTTTCACCTTGGAAAAAAGATACTCAGATTTGGGCGTAAGGGCAAATTGAGTCCGAGGTTCATCGGGCCATATGAAATATCCGAACAAGTCGGTCCAGTTGCGTATAGATTGATTTTACCCCCTGAACTTGAAAAGATTCACGACGTCTTTCATGTTTCGATGCTTCGACGTTATAGATCTGATCCATCGCACATAATTAATCCATCAGAGGTTGAAATTCAATCCGATATGAGTTATGAAGAAGAACCGATCGTATCCTAGCTCGTGAAGTGAAAGAGTTACGAAACAAAAAAGGTTCCTTTAGTAAAAGTGTTATGGCTCAAACACGGGATGGAAGAAGCTACTTGGGAACCCGAGAACTCTATGAAAGAATGATACCCAAACCTATTTACCGGTAAGATTTTCGGGGACGAAAATTTCTTAAAGTGGGGGAGAGTTGTGACAGCCCTAAATTGACCCTAGTCGGGAAGTGGTTCCGGGACCGCTAAACTGAGTCACCGAAGTATTTGAATGTGATATTTATTGTCTAGAATATGTGAATATGAATGTGTGAAAGTTTTAAGCTTCGGTTTAGTCGATTGCATGTGAATTTAGTTAATAGGACTTATGTGAGAAAATTTAGAAATGTGCTAGGCAAATGTAAGTGGCCTATTAATGCATGTTATAAAGATGATGGGTTTGCATGTCAAATTACCCAAAATTTGAACTAGTGGCCGGCCATGCTATGGGTTAAAACCTATTATAAACATGTTGTGTTAATGCTTTATGTTAGAAATAATAAAATAAAAAGGGTTAGTAATAAAATAATGGAAATTGGGGGGGTGATGAAAAAAAAAGAAAAAAAGTTCTCATTTTGTTCTTCTTGACCGAAAAATCAAAGGAAAGAAAGGAAGAAAGGTTGAAGAGGTTCGGCCATGCTTGTAACTAGGCTAAGGTATGTTTGATGTTGTTCCATGAGATTCATGCATATTTTTAGTTGTTAGCTTGAGTTCTACCTAGCCCATGGTTTAAATCTTTGCTATGTGATGGAGATGATACTCGGCCATGGGTGTTGTCTTCTTGGTTGGTGTTCGATGTTATGGTGATGAGGCATGAAGATGATTGAATTTGAGTGCTTAATAAAAAGGATTGAATGTGAGTGTGTGTGAGAATTTGAAAAGGATGGGTCTTAACAACTTCATGAAGTATTCGGCCATGGTGCTAAAATGTTGTATTATGTTTAAACTTAGAATTTTTAGTGATATGGATGTGTCTTGTTGTATGAGTGCTTGAACAAACTATGATTAAATGGATGCATAGATTCAAAGTGGGAAGAATTGGCTACTATGCTTGATGCTAATGCCGAATATAAGAATGTTGTACTTGAAAAAAAAGAAAATGTAGGTGAACATGACAAGTGTATTCGGCTTAGGGCATAAGGATATGAAAATTTTGGGTATTTATTTTTGATTGTGTGTGCATGACTATGGATAGTTGGCTGCCAAAAATATTATAAATACATGGTGTATGTTAAATTTATTAAGCTACAAAACATTATACATGTTCGGCCAAAGTAAATTATTTGAGTAAAGTATATCTTGATGGTACATTTCGGCTAATATAAAATGTATATGGATGTCGTATGACTATGTTTGATTTGGGAAGTTAATTGTTTGATTTAGCTCAAGAGCCTAGATGATCAAAGTTGGATAAGGGGAAGGAAAAAGTGATCGAATAGCCGTCGAAATCGTTCGACAACATCCGAGGTAAGTCTTTGAGTAATGGAACTTAGTTTATGATTTGATTAAGTTATGACATATAAGCATAACAAATAAACAGTGATATAATGATTTTACTTGAATTATATGTCGAGATAATTAGTTATACCTATGACGGGTAGTCGAATGTGCATAGAGATCATGTCATAAAGCAAATCAATTTATGCTCTTTGTATGTGGCTATTGAGCCGAAAATGGGAATGATTGATAAGTGTCTTGTGTTTGAGTTCTAGTGATGAAAATGAAATATAGATGTGATATGATTTATTAATATACGTGCATGAATATTCGGATGATAACCGGGCTAAGTCCCGAAGGCATTTGTGCGAGTTACTATATCCGGGCTAAGTCCCGAAGGCATTTGTGCGAGTTACTATATCCGGGCTAAGTCCCGAAGGTAGTTGAGCGAGTGGCTATATCCGGCTAAATCCCGTAGGTACTTGGTTTGGTGATGAGCGATCTTGCTATAATAATTTCAATTAATACGCTCGTAAAATCCCAACGATGAGGTATGTTTCGTATATGCATTGGAATAGTTTATTCCTTTTAAATAGTATTCGCTCAGTCGATTAATAAGCTTCTGGCCTTTGGTTACGTTGATCCCTTATGTATGAATATAAGGGTTGGAAATGTGAAGTAGGTATGATTTTGAGAATATGTGTATATGAAATTATCCGTTTGGTCACATGAATGCTATACTTCAGTTGTGCCTAATTTCATTGCTCAAAACTTATTGGAAATGTGAAGTAGGTATGATTTTGAGAATATGTGTATATTAAATTATCCGTTTGGTCATATGAATGCTATACTTCAGTTGTGCCTAATTTCATTGCTCAAAACTTACTAAGCATTAAATGCTTATTCCGTTTCTTTGATTCTCTATTTTATAGATTTTGGTTCGTCAGCTATCGGACTCGGGAGTGTCAAAGTCGAAGTCGTCCACACTATCAAAGCCCTTTTGGTACTCTTTTAGTTGAACTCTGATAATGGCATGTATAGGGCTGCCCTTTTGTTGTTAGTCAAGTCCTTTGGTATTGTATATATTTGGATAGCCATGCGAAAATGGCTTAAATATTTTGAGCATAGCATTATAATCATTTTGTATATATATGGTTATTGAGAGGTGTGGAAATGCTTGGCAATAGCCATTGGAATGGTTAATCACGATCATATTTTCGTGCTATGTATGTTAAAGGGCTAGTTGAATCATGGAAACTATGGAATAGGTAAAGTCTACCTTAAAAACAGATGCCGACAGCAGCAGTGATGTGAATTTGAAAAATCACTAAAAATAGTAGGAATGGAATTAAATATTGAATAAATTATGTCATCTAATCTTGATGAGTCTATTTTCATATGAAAGTAATGAAACGATCATATGAGCCGCATTTTATGAGATGTTTAAGTTTTCGTGAAACAGGGCCAGAGCGATTTCTGGATCCCCTTTTCCGACTTTTGAAATTCGTTATAAATTAAAAAGAGATAATTAGAAGTCATTCCATATATGTATAGATTCCTTTTCGAGTCTAGTTTCTTCAGAAACAAACGGCATAAGTATTGAAGCCTTGTACAGGGAGATATCCAAGTCGTAATGCGCAAAGGTCAGAATGGTCGAACCCTGTAACAGGGGAGACTTTAACTAATAAACTGTACTAATTGTCCCGACCAAAAATTCTAGAAAAAAATTCGTGGATGGATATATGAGTCTAGTTTCAGGGAAAATTTACAGAATCAGTTTTTGAGTTTTGGAACTCGAGATATGATTTTTAAAGTGACTGTGATGCAGTTAACCAGCTTGTCTGGAATTTTAAAATGAACTGTGTTAATAAATGAAATAAGTCTGTTAACACCTCGTGTTCGACTCCGGCAATGGTCTTAGGTACGGAGTGTTACAATTATATTGGTATCAGAGCTACGGTTTAGTCGATTCTAGGACTACCGTAATACGTTTGGGTCTAGCTATACATGCCATTATGTGATTATTTGATAGTGTGGTGATTTCTGACAATTGAAAATGTGTTTATTTATAGTAATGGATCCCGATCCCAACCGAGCGGTAGCTGATGATCTTGAGAGTGTAGCGCCTGCTCCCGCACAAGGGACAGCGCCGGCGGACTCTCAACCTATTGCTAGTAATCCGAATGATGAAGCTAGACAAGCTTTTATAGCGTGATGAATGATTGGTTCAACCAATACATTCGAACTAATACGGCTGTTCCACAACCCCCATTCCCGACTAATACAACCCCCGCACCTGCAATACCTCTGGTAACTGACCAAATAAGGTCAAATAAGCCCCCGGTTGACAGAATCCAAAAACACGGGGCTACTGAATTTAAAGCTACGGACAGTGACGATGCCAAGCAAGCTGAATTTTGGTTGGACAACACTATTCGGGTACTTGATGAACTATCTTGTACACCTGATGAATGCCTAAAGTGTACTATCTCCTTGCTACGTGATTCTGCCTACTATTGGTGGAATACGTTGATTTCTGTTGTGCCCAGAGAGCAAGTAACTTGGGAGTTTTTCCAAACCGAGTTTCGGAAAAAGTATACCAGTCAAAGATTCATTGATCAAAAACGGAAGGAATTTCTTGAACTTAAACAAGATTCCATGTCGGTTACTGATTATGAACTAAAGTTTGTAAGGCTTAGCCGGTATGCTCGAGAATGCATGTGACAGCCCAAAGTTGACCCTAGTCGAGAAGTGGTTTCGGGACCGCTAAACCGAGTCACCGAAATGTTTGAATGTGATACTTATTGTGTAGAATATGTAATTATGAATGTGTGAAAATTTCAAGCTTCAATTTGGTTGATTTCATGTGAATTTAGTCAATAGGACTTATGTGAGAAAATTCTAAAATGTGATAGGTCAATGTGTGAGGACCTACTAGTGCATGTGGACAAAGTGGGGACTTGCATGTCAAATTCCCCCCCTAATGAGTAGTGGCCGGCCATGACAAGGAAGGATGGGCAAAACATGTCATGAAACATGTTTTGTTAGTGGAAGAATAAAATAAGGAGTATGGGTAATAAAGAAATAGAAAACAAAAGAAAAAAAATGTGTGTGTGGTGTTTGTCCCCCCCATTGCCGTGAGCTAAACAAGAGAAAGGGGGAATTTTGTTCATCCTTTTCTCATCTTCATGCTTGCCAAAAACTAGAAAGAAAAACAAAGAAAAATTTTCTCATCCTTTGGTTCATCCTTGGCCAAAAATTTTAAGGAGGAAAGAAGAAGAAAGGTGAAGAGATTCGGCCATGCATGTAGCAAGGCTAAGGTATGTTTGATGATGTTCCGTGAGAGGCATGCATGTTTTAGTTGTTAGCTTGAGTTCTACCTAACCCATGGTCTAAATCTTGCTATGTGATGGAAATGGCACTTGACCATGGATGAATCATTCTTGGTTGATGTTTGATGTTGTGGTGATGAGGCATGAGGATGAGTTAAGGTGGAGGTTGTGTTAATGCCATTGCATGCAAAATATGAAGCTTGTTAATGATGCATGTGATGATGGCTTGATGATTCTTGAACCTCCTTTTTAGCATTTTTTGTTGTGTGAGCACATATGTGCATTGGTTGCTAAATGGAGAAGAATCGGCTAGCAAGATGTGTGCTAAGGCCGAATGTAACTTTGCATGTTAATGAGCAATGCATGTGTTAAATTGATGAAAAGGGGGAGGATGCTTTACTAGTGTGTGCATGTGTGTATTAAGTGTTGAAATCGACCCCAAAAATGGACATGCATATTCGGTCAAGGGCAAGAAATTAGCTAATATGTGGTGTTGATGCATGATTTTTGCATGTATGAGACTTTAATGTCTAATGTATAAATATGGGCTAAGTGCCTTGTGTTCATCTTTTGATGCCTAAAATGATGAAATCAATTTATTTGTTTGATTAAGCTCAAGAGCAAAGGGGAAATAAAACCGATAAAGGGAAGGAAAAAGTGGTTGAATAGCTAGCGGAATCGTTCGACAACACCCGAGGTAAGTTCTTGAGTAAGAGAGCTTAAATTTCGATGTGATTAAATCATGCTCTATGTGTGGCTATTGAGCCGAATGTGCAAGGACAATATGTGCCTTGTGTTTGAGTTTCGTAAACGAAAATGAAATATGAATGTGCTATGAATTATTGTTAGATGTGCATGATTAATTGAATGCTGTCCGGGCTAAGTCCCGAAGGCTTTGTGCTAAGTGAATATATCCGGATTAAGATCCGAAGGCCTTTGTGCGAGATACTAAATCCGGGTTAAGTCCCGAAGGCATTCGTGCGAGTTATTAAATCCGGGTTAAGTCCCGAAGGCATTCGTGCGAGTTATTAAATCCGGGTTAAGTCCCGAAGGCATTCGTGCGAGTTGTTAAATCCGGGTTATGTCCCGAAGGCATTGTGTGAGTTACTAAAACCGGGCTATGTCCCGAAGGCATTTGAACGAGGAGCTATATCCGGTTAAATCCCGAAGGTACGTGATTTGGTAATGAATGAGCTTGCTGTAAAATTCCAACGAATACTCGAAAACATCCCAATATGGGGATATGTTACGTATGTGTTGAATTTAATCGAGCCCTTACAAATAAATGTTCGCTCAGTTGATAAACGAGCTACCGGCCTTCGGCCAAGTTAGTTTATTGTGTATGTACATAAGGGTTGTTAATGTTGTGAAGCAAGTTTGATATCGGTAAATTGCGTATTATGAAATATTCCGTTTAGCTAAATGTGTGCTATTCTTTGTGCATGCTGGAATTCCTTGCTCAAACTTACTAAGCATAAATTGCTTACTCGTTACATTGCTCCTCTGTTTTATAGATTTTTGGTTCTCCAGCTATCGGACTCGGGATCTTGAAGTCGAAGTCGCCCACACTATCAAAGGCTCTTTTGGGTACTATTTTGGTTGAATTTTGTTATGGCATGTATAGGACTACCCATTGTTGTCTTTCGAGTACTTTATGAAATGTATAAGTGTACAGCTATGCGAAGATGGCTTGTAGAAGTGGAGTATGGCATTAGACCATTCGTATTTATGAATGTATAGATGGTTTCATGATGTAACTATGTTGGAATGGAAGTGTTGAGCAAATGATCAGCCACTAGAATGGCTAAGTATGATCATATGTGGGCTTATGTATGACAAGGCCCTAGTTGGTCCATGAAACCCCAAATTAGGTAAGGTTCACTTTGAAAACAGAAGCTGATAGCAGCAGTGGTGTGGATTGGAAAAATCACAAGAATTCGTAGGAGTGGAATTAAATAGTGAATAAATTATGTAATCGAACCTTGATGAATCTACTTTCATATGGAAGTAACGAAACAATTATAGGAACAGTACAGAAAGAGATATTCAGGTTCTTGTGGAACAGGGCCAGAACAGTTTCTGGATTCACTGTTCCGCCTTTGGAAATTCACTATAAATTGACCAGAGATAATTAGGGGTCATACCATATATGTATGGATTCCTCTCTGAGTCTAGTTTCCATAGAAACAAACGGCATCAGTATTGAAGCTCTGTTCAGAGAGATATCCAGTCGTAATGGGAAAAGGTCAGTGTAGTCGACCCCTGTAACATGGGAGACTTTGACTAATAAACTGTACTAGTTGGCCCGACCAAAAATTCTAGAAAAAAATCCATAGGTGGGGACATGAGTCTAGTTTCAGGGAAAAATCACAAAACTGATTTTTGAGTTGTTAAACTCAAGATATGATTTTTGAAGCGACTAGTACTCAGACTGGGCAGTGTCTGGAAAAATTTATCAAAGTTTGTTAACATCTCGTGTCCGACTCCGGTGTCGGTCTCGGGTTCGGGGTGTTACATTTTATTGGTATCAGAGCTACGGTTTAGTCGATTCTAGGACTACCGTAATGTTTTGGGTCTAGCTATACATGCCATTTTATGTGATTACTTGATAGTGTGGTGATTTCCGACAATTGTAAATGTGTTTATTTATAGTAATGGATCCCGATCGTGACCGAGAGGTAGCTGATGATCTTGAGAGTGTAGCGCCTGCTCCCGCACAAGGGACAGTGCCGGCAAACTCGCAACCTAATGCTAGTAATCAGAATGATGAAGCTAGACAAGCATTCTATAGCGTGATGAATGATTGGTTTAACCAATACATTCGAACTAATATGGCTGTTCCACAACCTCCATTCCCGAACAAATACTACCCCGCACCTACAATACCACCGGTAACGGACCAAATAAGGTCACATAAGCCCCAGTTGACAGAATCCGAAAACATGGGGCTACTGAATTTAAGGCTATGGATAGCGATGATGCCGAGCAAGCTGAATTTTGGCTGGACAACACTATCCGGGTACTCGATGAGCTATCTTGTACACCCGATGAATTCCTAAAGTGTGCTATCTCCTTGCTACGTGATTCTGCCTACTATTGGTGGAGTACTCTGACTTCTATTGTGCCCCGAGAGCAAGTAACTTGGGAGTTTTTCCAAACTGAGTTTCGGAAAAAGTATATCAGTCAGAGATTTGTTGATCAAAAACGGAAGGAATTTCTTGAGCTTAAGCAAGGCTCCATGTCGGTTACTAATTACGAGCGAAAATTTGTTAGACTTAGCAAATACGCTCGGGAATGTGTTTCGTCCGAAGCTGTTATGTGTAAACGCTTCGAGGATGGGCTGAATGAAGATATAAAAATGTTCGTTGGCGTTCTTGAAATACAAGAGTTCGTGGTACTTGTTGAACGAGCTTGTAAAGCCGAAGAGCTTAGAAAAGAAAAGCAAAGAGTTGATGAGGGAACTGGAGAGTTTCGTAAAACATCCTCGGGGAGGTCTCTTCAACAGACATCGAAGAGATTTCGAGATGATGCGGGCCAGTTTAGAGGCATTTCGGGCCTTTTTGGACGAGATCGTGATCGACCCCCTGTGGGTACACGAGGCACTTCGGTCGCCAGTGTTGGGAATGAACGTCGAGACAGGACGAAATGCCGATATTGCGGTAAATGGCATTCGGGGAGTTGTAGATTTCCTGACCGCTCCTGTTACAAATGCGGATCAGTGGACCACTTCATTAAAGATTGCCCGAGGTTGTCGGGACAGAATGCAAATCAGAGGGGAGACCGGGTGCTACCACTGCTCGAGGTAGACCATCTGGAAATATGGGCAATGCTGGTGGTGGTCAGAGAGGATCTAGAGATGATATAACCAGATCCGAAGCCCGTGCGCCTGCTAGAGCTTATGCTATACGTGCCCGCGAGGATGCTTCTTCGCCTGATGTTATTACCGGTACATTCACCCTCTTTGATACTAATGTAATTGCTTTGATTGACCCCGGTTCTACTCATTCTTACATATGTGAAACCTTAGCATCCAGTAAGACTTTACCTATTGAGTCTACTGAGTTCGTAATTCGGGTGTCAAATCCCTTGGGTCGTTACGTGCTTGTCGACAAAGTGTGTAAGAAATGTCCCCTGGAAATTCGAGGTTCCTGTTTTCCAGCGGACTTGATGCTTTTGCCGTTTGATGAATTTGATGTTATCCTTGGGTTGGATTGGTTGACCGCGCATGATGCGATTGTGAATTGCAAGAGCAAGACTATTGATTTGAGGTGCGCAAATAACGAAGTAGTCCGAATTGAGTCTGCGGACTTGGAGGGGATGCCAGCTGTAATATCAGCAATGTTGGCACAGAAATATGTAAGAAAAGGGTGCGAAGCATACCTTGCATATGTGCTTGATGACAAAGAATTAGAAAAGAAACCCGAATCTGTGCCGGTGGTTTGTGAATACCCGGATGTTTTTCCGGAAGAATTACCGGGTTTACCACCTGTTCGGGAGGTAGAGTTTTGTATTGAGCTTGTACCTGGGACTACGCCGATTTCGATAGCTCCGTATCGTATGGCACCAACTGAGTTAAAGGAGTTGAAAGCTCAGTTGCAAGAACTGACGGATAGAGGTTTCGCTCGACCAAGTTTCTCACCTTGGGGTGCACCAGTATTGTTCGTGAAAAAGAAGGACGGAACCATGAGGTTGTGCATTGACTATCGTCAGCTGAATAAAGTGACGATAAAGAACAAATATCCGTTGCCGTGCATCGATGATTTGTTCGACCAACTGAAGGGAGCCTCAGTGTTCTCAAAATAGATTTGAGATCGGGCTATTATCAGTTGCGAATTCGAGATCCAGATATTCCCAAAACTGCCTTCAGAACGAGATATGGTCACTACGAATTCTTAGTGATGCCGTTTGGGCTCACTAATGCCCCTGCGGTAATTATGGATTTGATGAATCGGATCTTCAGACCGTATTTGGATCAGTTCGTAGTTGTGTTCATTGATGACATTTTGGTCTATTCAAGAGATGAGACCGAACATGCTGGGCATCTGAGGCTAGTGCTGCAAATTTTGCGGGATAAGCAGTTATATGCTAAGTTCAGTAAGTGTGAGTTCTGGTTAAGAGAGGTTAGCTTCTTGGGTCATGTGGTATCCGCGTCGGGTATTCGAGTTGACCCGAACAAAATTTCAGCCATACTTGACTGGAAACCTCCGAGAAATATTACTGAAGTTCGGAGCTTTTTGGGGCTCGCCGGTTATTACTGACGATTTGTGAAAAGTTTCTCGATGATAGCCACACCAATGACGAAGCTACTTCAAAAGGATGTTAAGTTCGAGTGGACGGAGAAATGTCAGAAAAGTTTCAACCAACTGAAAACTCATTTGACTGAAGCTCCAATTTTGGTGCAACCCGAATCAGGTAAAGAGTTTGTCATTTATAGTGACGCATCCCTACTTGGGTTGGGTTGCGTATTGATGCAAGAAGGTCGAGTCGTGGCCTATGCGTCGAGACAATTGAAGCCACACGAGAGGAATTATCCGACCCATGATCTCGAACTAGCTGCCATCGTGTTTGCTTTAAAAATATGGCGACATTATCTGTTTGGTGAGAAGTGCCATGTATTTTCGGATCACAAAAGTCTCAAATATTTGATGACTCAACGAGACTTGAATCTGCGACAAAGACGTTGGCTTGAGTTGTTGAAAGATTATGAGCTTGTCATTGATTACCACCCGGGAAAGGCTAACGTGGTTGCGGACGCCTTAAGCCGGAAGTCATTGTTTGCTTACGAGCGATGAACGTGCATTTGTCTGTTCTACCAGACAGTGTGTTAGTCGCTGAATTAAAGCTAAACCATTATTGACTCACCAAATTCGTGAAGCTCAGAAAGTCGATGATGAATTGGTTGCAAAACGGGCTAAGTGTTTTCCGAACGAGGAATCGGAGTTTCAAATTGATGATGATGATTGTTGAGGATCAGAAATCTTTTGGTGTTCCAAGGAATTCGGAACTCATTTCGATGATTCTGAACGAAGCCCATTGTAGCCGAATGTCAATTCACCGGGGAGTACGAAAATGTACAACGATTTGAAACGTCAATTTTGGTGGCATGGTATGAAACGGGACATCTCCGACTTTGTTTCGAGATGTTTAATATGTCAACAAGTGAAAGCGGAACATCAAGTGCTTTCAGGATTACTCCAGCCGATCATGATACCCGAGTGGAAATGGGATCGAGTCACAATGGACTTTGTGTCCGGACTGCCCTTGTCAGCAAGTAAGAGGGTTGCGATATGGGTTATGTTGATAGACTGACTAAGTTGGCTCATTTCATCCCCGTACGTACGGATTTTTCATTGGATAAACTAGCTGAATTGTACGTTTATCAAATTGTGAGATTACACGGGGTACCTGTTTCTATCGTGTCGGATAGAGATCCGAGATTCACCTCACGATTTTGGAAGAAATTGCAAGAAGCTCTGGGTACTAAGCTGCATTTTAGCACTGCTTTTCACCCCAAACCGGTGGTCAATCCGAGCGGATAATTCAGATACTTGAAGATATGTTGAGATGTTGCATCCTCGAGTTCAGTAGTTCATGGGAACGGTATTTACCTTTGATTGAATTCGCTTACAACAATAGTTTTCAATCAAGTATTAAGATGGCACCTTATGAGGCTTTGTACGGTCGTAAATGCCGTACACCATTGTTTTGGACCGAGCTCGGTGAAAGCAAAATTTTCGGAGTTGATTTGATTAGAGATGCTGAACAGAAAGTAAAGGTAATCCGTGAAAGTCTGAAGGTATCCACGGATCGTCAGAAATCGTACGCAGATTTGAAACGAAAAGACATCGAGTATCAGGTGGAGACAAAGTGTTCCTTAAGGTTTCACCTTGGAAAAAGATACTCAGGTTCGGCCGTAAGGGCAAGTTGAGCCCAAGATTCATTGGGCCGTACGAAATCTCCGAACGAGTTGGTCCGGTTGCGTATAGATTGATTTGCCCCCGGAGCTTGAAAAGATTCATGACGTCTTTCATGTTTCGATGCTTCGACGCTATCGATCTGATCCATCGCACATAATTAGCCCATCGGAGGTTGAAATTCAAGTCGACATGAGCTATGAAGAAGAACCGATGCGTATCCTAGCTCGTGAAGTGAAGGAGTTGCGAAACAAAAGAGTTCCGCTAGTAAAGGTGTTATGGCTCAAACTCGGGATCGAGGAAGCTACTTGGGAGACCGAGAGCTCGATGAAAGAACGATACCCAAACCTATTTACCGGTAAGATTTTTGGGGACGAAAATTTCTTAAGTGGGGGACAGTTGTGACAGCCCAAAGTTGACCCTAGTCGGGAAGTGGTTCGGGACCGCTAAACCGAGTCACCGAAATGTTTGAATGTGATACTTATTGTGTAGAATATGTAATTATGAATGTGTGAAAATTTCAAGCTTCAATTTGGTTGATTTCATGTGAATTTAGTCAATAGGACTTATGTGAGAAAATTCTAAAATGTGATAGGTCAATGTGTGAGGACCTACTAGTGCATGTGGACAAAGGGGGGACTTGCATGTCAAATTCCCCCCCCTAATGAGTAGTGGCCGGCCATGACAAGGAAGGATGGGCAAAACATGTCATGAAACATGTTTTGTTAGTGGAAGAATAAAATAAGGAGTATGGGTAATAAAGAAATAGAAACAAAAGAAAAAAAAATGTGTGTGTGGTGTTTGTCCCCCCATTGCCGTGAGCTAAACAAGAGAAAGGGGGAATTTTGTTCATCCTTTTCTCATCTTCATGCTTGCCAAAAACTAGAAAGAAAAAAAAAGAAAAATTTTCTCATCCTTTGGTTCATCCTTGGCCAAAAATTTTAAGGAGGAAAGAAGAAGAAAGGTGAAGAGATTCGGCCATGCATGTAGCTAGGCTAAGGTATGTTTGATGATGTTCCATGAGAGGCATGCATGTTTTAGTTGTTAGCTTGAGTTCTACCTAACCCATGGTCTAAATCTTGCTATGTGATGGAAATGGCACTTGACCATGGATGAATCATTCTTGGTTGATGTTTGATGTTGTGGTGATGAGGCATGAGGATGAGTTAGGTGGAGGTTGTGTTAATGCCATTGCATGCAAAATATGAAGCTTGTTAATGATGCATGTGATGATGGCTTGATGATTCTTGAACCTCCTTTTTAGCATTTTTTGTTGTGTGAGCACATATGTGCATTGGTTGCTAAATGGAGAAGAATCGGCTAGCAAGATGTGTGCTAAGGCCGAATGTAACTTTGCATGTTAATGAGCAATGCATGTGTTAAATTGATGAAAAGGGGGAGGATGCTTTACTAGTGTGTGCATGTGTGTATTAAGTGTTGAAATCGACCCCAAAATGGACATGCATATTCGGTCAAGGGCAGAAATTATCTAATATGTGTTGATGCATGATTTTTGCATGTAGAGACTTTAATGTCTAATGTATAAATATGGGCTAAGTGCCTTGTGTTCATCTTTTGATGCCTAAAATGATGAAATCAATTTATTTGTTTGATTAAGCTCAAGAGCAAAGGGGAAATAAAACCGATAAAGGGAAGAAAAAGTGGTTGAATAGCTAGCGGAATCGTTCGACAACCCGAGGTAAGTTCTTGAGTAAGAGAGCTTAAATTTCGATGTGATTAAATCATGCTCTATGTGTGGCTATTGAGCCGAATGTGCAAGGACAATATGTGCCTTGTGTTTGAGTTTCGTAAACGAAAATGAAATATGAAGTGCTATAATTATTGTTAGATGTGCATGATTAATTGAATGCTGTCCGGGCTAAGTCCCGAAGGCTTTGTGCTAAGTGAATATATCCGGATTAAGATCCGAAGGCCTTTGTGCGAGATACTAAATCCGGTAAGTCCGAAGGCATTCGTGCGAGTTAAAATCCGGGTTAAGTCCCGAAGGCATTCGTGCGAGTTATTAAATCCGGGTTAAGTCCCGAAGGCATTCGTGCGAGTTGTTAAATCCGGGTTATGTCCCGAAGGCATTGTGTGAGTTACTAAAACCGGGCTATGTCCCGAAGGCATTGAACGAGGAGCTATATCCGGTTAAATCCCGAAGGTACGTGATTGGTAATGAATGAGCTTGCTGTAAAATTCCAGCGAATACTAGAAAAACATCCCAATATGGGGATATGTTACGTATGTGTTGAATTTAATCGAGCCCTTACAAATAAATGTTCGCTCAGTTGATAAACGAGCTACCGGCCTTCGGCCAAGTTAGTTTATGTGTATGTACATAAGGTTGTTAATGTTTGAAGCAAGTTTGATATCGGTAAATTGCGTATTATGAAATATCCGTTTAGCTAATGTGTGCTATTCTTTGTGCATGCTGGAATCCTTGCTCAAACTTACTAAGCATAAATTGCTTACTCGTTACATTGCTCCTCTGTTTATAGATTTTTGGTTCTCCAGCTATCGGACTCGGGATCTTGAAGTCGAAGTCGCCCACACTATCAAAGGCTCTTTTGGGTACTATTTTGGTTTGAATTTTGTTATGGCATGATAGGACTACCCATTGTTGTCTTCGAGTACTTTATGAAATGTATAAGTGTACAGCCATGCGAAGATGGCTTGTAGAAGTGGAGTATGGCATTAGACCATTCGTATTTATGAATGTATAGATGGTTTCATGATGTAACTATGTTGGAATGGAAGTGTTGAGCAATGATCACCACTAGAATGGCTAAGTATGATCATATGTGGGCTTATGTATGACAAGGCCCTAGTGGTCCATGAAACCCAAATTAGGTAAGGTTCACTTGAAAACAGAAGCTGATAGCAGCAGTGGTGTGGATTGGAAAAATCACAAGAATTCGTAGGAGGAATTAAATAGGAATAAATTATGTAATCGAACCTTGATGAATCTACTTTCTATGGAGTACGAAATTATGAAAGTAGAGAAGGTTCGGGTTCTGTGAACAGGCCGACAGTTCTGGATCACTGTTCCGCCTTTGGAAATTCACTATAAATTGACCAGAGATAATTAGGGGTCATACCATATATGTATGGATTCCTCTCTGAGTCTAGTTTCCATAGAAACAAACGGCATCAGTATTGAAGCTCTATGCAGGGAGATATCCCAGTCGTAATGGGAAAAGGTCAGTGTAGTCGACCCTGTAACATGGGGACTTTGGACTAATAAACTGTACTAGTTGCCCGACCAAAAAATCTAGAAAAAAATCCATAGGTGGGGGACATGAGTCTAGTTTCAGGGAAAAATCACAAAACTGATTTTTGAGTTGTGAAACTCAAGATATGATTTTTGAAGCGACTAGTACTCAGACTGGGCAGTG